>NW_007727127.1:338305-386072 GCF_000696425.1 Galeopterus variegatus | reverse complement strand
CCTCGCTCAGCCAGTGAGCGGCCGGTCTGTATGTGGGATCCGAACCCTCGGCGGGAGCGCTGCCACACTTCCCAAGCGGCGCACCGTAGCAGTGCGCCACCGGGCTGGCCCGTGCTTTTTGTTTTTAATGGTCGAATATCATTTCCTTTTATTTTATTTCAAAATTTTAAAAATTTATTTTAAAAAAATTTTTAAATAATATTTTATTTATCTTTTTAATTTTTATTGGCAGCTGGCCGGCACAGAGATGTGAACCGTTGACCTTAGTATCATAACGCTGCACTCTAACCAACTGAGCTAACCGGCCAGACCTGAATATCATTTCATTGTGGTACAGTTAGCCAGTCCTTCACTGATGGGCGTGCAGGTCATTTCCAGTGTTTTCCTGCCACAAACAGTGCTTACTCGTGACTATGTCTTTGTGCCCATGAAGGGATTCACCTGCCCAAGAACTGCCCAATGGGGGACAAGCTGGGGCAAAACACTTGTGTGTTTAAACTCGGCTAGGCATTTCCTGTTGCCATCAGAGAGGGTGTACCAGTGTACGTTATCTGCACAACGTTTGGGTATACCTGCTTCCCACGCCCTTGTAGGCCAACTTTGGTGACTAAATGCATACTCTTAACCCACTGAGGGCAACTCTAACAACTTGGTCAAAGAACAGTGATCACCCCAGAATGAAACCCAGGGGCCAGTGTCTGATGACTCACTAGAGAGAGAGGTGTTCCTGGAGGCCTCACCCTGACAGCCTTGGGCATCTGCTCATGCCCAGTGGCCACAGGAAGCTCTGGACACACCCAGAGGCAGTTAACATTTTTTGTCCTCTGGGAATGCAGGATTGTAAAGTGAAGCTTACGCATCTTGGATCTGAAAAACTTCAGAACTCTGGGAAGATAAGGGCCTGCTGGGGAGATGGAGAAAAAAGAAAAACACTGGCATTAGACAGGAAGCCATGTGGTGGGTGACCTGGTATCTGGTAAACAGGCGGAGGCTAAGGAGGTGTAAGCCTGCCTGTGAGAATCATCTTTCTAAAGGAATGCACATGTGTTAAAATGCTGAAGTCCTTTGTGGAATGTGCCAGGGTATTTATTAACTAGAGTCCCCCTTTTATTTTATTTTTATAATTTTTTTAGTAACTCTATTGAACTGTAATTCTCATACCATGTAATTTACCCATTTAAAATGTACAATTCAGTAGCTTTTAGTATATTCCTAACATTCTGCATCCATCGCTATAGCCAATGTTAGAACATTTTCATTATCCCCAAAATAAAACCCCTCCCTCTTAGCCATCACCCCTGAAATCCGCATCCCGCCCAGCCCTAGACAACCACTAATCTACTTTCTATCACTCTGGAGTTGCCTTTTCTGGACATTTCATATAAATAGACTCCTACAATATGTGGCCTTTTGTGTCTGGCTTCTTTTACTTAGCATAATGTTTCAAGGTTTGTCCATGTTGGAACATGTATCAGTACTTCATTCCTTTTTACTGATGAATATTATTCCATTGTACGGATATGCCACATTTTTTTGATCCATTCATGATGGACCTTTGGGTTGTTTCTTCCTTTCTGGCTGCTGTTGTGTGGACAAATGTTTTCATTTCTCCTGGGCAGATACCGAGGAGTGGAATTGCTGGGTCGCATCCTAACTCTCTCTGTTTAGCCCCTCACTGTTTTTGTAAAACAGCAGGCAGCTGGGGCTGGGCAGGCTTGGGTTTGAACCCTGAGTCTGCCGTTTCCTGGTTTTAGGCAAGTCACCTCCCTTGCTCTCTGAGCTTGGAGCACCTCATCTGTGGACTAGGGAATGATCCTACCCACTCGTCTGCCCTGACAAGCTGCCATGAAGTGCAGGCGAGGATGCCGTCTGAGGAGGGGCTTCCAAGAGGCAAGGGCATTATGTCACCTAGGGGACATTATTGCTTTGGCTATTTCCGTCCTTCCCATCCTTTCCTCTCTAGCCAGAGCTCTGAATCCTGCTTGTCAGGTAGATCATTTGCAGGTCCTCTTTGCAACCAAGAGAGATTTCTTTCAGATTTTCAGTTTTGTTTCCTTCACAATTATTTCTTTTATTTATTATAGAAGTAATTGTGTTCCTTGTAGAAAACAATGAAAAGTGCAGATATGATTGCTCTTAAGGTCTTAGTGTGTATTTCAGACTTTTCTGTATTTCATCGGTTGGTTAGAGTGCGGTGTTATAACACCAGGCTCAAGGGTAAGTGTTCCGATCCCTGTACTGGCCAGCAGAAAAAAAAAAAAAAAAAAAATCAGGGCTAGCTGGTTAGTTCAGTTGGTTAGAGCATGGTGCTGATGACACCAAGGTGCAGGGTTCAATCTCTGTACTGACCAGCCACCCAAGAAAAAAAAAAAAAGCAGTGTATTTCAATATAGATACAGACACAAATAGTTAAATATGGACTTTTTATGACTGGTAGGATCGTGCTCTCTATGCTCTTCAGTACTAGTTTTCCCTTGGCAAGCAATGATCATCATATCTTTCCACATCAGCATTTTGGGGTGGTGGCTCCCTGGCAGTGCATTGTGTGTATATGCCACAGTTTCTTTAAGCATGGCCTTGTGTGGGATCCTCAGGCAGATTCCAGTCTTTTGCTGCTGGGTTCAGTGCTGGGTTCCACTGGTGACTGCACGAAACCTCTACATGCCCGTGGCACAGACGCAGCCACACGTGGTTGCTTTTCCAGCCGGGGACATGGCTGTGCTCCCCACTTCTTCCCGCTTCTTTATTTGCCCTTGAGTGTGGCTTAAGCCCTTCACTGTCCTCCAGCACGGGAGAGTCAGACTGAGCCAGAGCCATATTTCCTTTGTTTTTTTTTTTCTGGTACCTGGACAGTACAGGGATAGAACCCCAGACCTTGGTGTTAGCAGCACCAGGCTGTAACCAGATGGGCTAACTGGCCAGCCCCTGGAGCTGCGTTTCTTAATGTCTACAGAAATGATAATGGGAAAAAACATATTTTATAATATCTACTTGGTGACCTTACCAAATGATGTTTCAGGAAAGAGGCCTTAGTGAGTCTCTGGATGCTTCCTTATGTAAGATCCAGAGGCCTTGATTGCTGTGATAGTGATAATAATAAATAGTAATAATAATAGTGATAGTAATAATGTAAAAACAGCGGCAACAATGACGACATCCTGTGTGCCAAAGTAGTAAAGTAAAAACAGCAACGACAATGACAACGTCCTATGTGCAAACACATTACCCACACATCTGGCCTCATTCCTGGCATATTCCAGGAAGTACATTATTATTACTCTAATTATTATTATTTATTTTTATTTTGTACTCTCAGGCTTTGAAGAACCAAAGCCTTTCTGTTCTCTAGGGTTATGTTTTCCTTTTCATGAAACACCCTTGGCCCCCTGTTCTTTGTAAGTTAATTAGCCTACTCAACAACTCAGTTTTAGAATCTTAGAACTAGAGAATTAATTAACAGAGCTAGCAGGGCCTTATCTAACTCAGTGATTTTTTTTGTTTATTAACTTTGATTTACACATGCAATACCTGAATACATTCTCATGGTAAAAAGAATGCAGACAGTGTAGATAAAGCTGAAGTTTGCTTGATCAACCTCTTATCCCCTTCTGACCCCAGAGGTAACCATTACGTCAGTTTGGTGTAAGCCACTTTTCAGTCCTCTTTTTATGCATTTACATATAAATATACAGGCACACACATCCTTAGAATATCCATGGTATCGGCATAAAAAAAAAAGAATATCCATGGTATTGATTTGTGGGTTTATATACAAATATATATATATGTATATGTATATATATATACATGTATATATATCTCTACAGACGCACATATTCTTAGAATATCCATGGTATTGATTTGTGGGTTTATCTACATATATATGTATATAATATATCTACAGGTACGCACATCCTTTGAAAATCCATGGTATTGATCTGTGGGTTTCCTCCATCAGTAAGTGGTGTTGTACTCTTTGTATCATTCTGCAACTTGTTTTTTTTATTTTTTACTATTTTTTATATTTTTGTGGAGGCTGGCCAGTGTGGGGATCTGAACCCTTGACCTTGGTGTTCTCAGCACCAGGCTCCAACCAAGTGAGCAACCGGCAAGCCTTGCAACTTGCTTTTTTCTCCCCTGAAAAATAAATCGTAGAAATCACCCATGTCAGCACCTTGTTCTTTTTAGCAGCTGCATACCAGTATACTGAGCGTATGTGAGCATCCCCTTGTGGAAGGGCAGGTTCTTTGCACTGCTTGACCATGATAGCATGATAGATATTGACCATCCTTGGGCCAGCTCACCTGGGCACACCTGGGCGGGTGATGGGAATGGCTGGGTCCCAAGTCAGTCAGGCAGGAGAAGGTTCACAGCTACTGCCAGATGGCTCTCAAAGGTGTAGGTACCTGTTCCCCCTCTCCTTCAGGTGTCTGGGACTATCCACTTCCCAAGCCTCCATCAGCCCATTTTTCCTGACCTGGTGGTAAAATATTACACCAGTGACTCACAGTTCAGGCAAGGTCACCCCTAATGAGCACTGCTACCTCAGTGAGCCACTGTTTCTGGTGGGAGTGTGCCTACCTCAGGTGTGGGGGCCACAAGAAAGTCAACCACCACTAGCCAAAACCTACTTCATCCTCCTTTGTAAACCAGGAAATGGAGAGTCCCACAGATAGTCGGTGGAGGGCTGGAACCAGAGTCAAGGGATTTGAATGTTAGTCCAGGAATTTTTATAGCATGCTTTAAAAAAAAAAAGTCAATTGCATTAAACCCACCTACTGCCCGTAGATGTGGTGTGGTTCAGCTCTGGGTTTGGAAAAAACATAATTTTGACCCTATGCAAAACCACACCCTCTAATTATGAAATACCTTCTTCCTTGACTGTTTTGGTTGGTGCCATGGCCTCCAGCCGGGAGATAATTTCTGTTGATAACCTTCATTGAGTGGGGTTGGCCCCTGTCATGGGTGGTTTAAGGAGTGGTGGAGTCACTGAGAGAGGTGCAGAGAGCCGTGTGTCTCAGGCAGAGAACAGGGCACATGTGCAGTGACTCTCAGAAGGGACCTGCTGACCTCTCAGGACACTGCAGGCTCCCGACAAGCAGGGGTCGAGTGCTCTCCCTGCCATGCACAGCATCCGAAATATGAGAGCAGACCCTGGCACTTTTATAAAATACAGGGTTCAAAATTCAGAAAATGTTTTAGATGTAGACATGTCTGCTGTGAGGTTATTTGTAGCAGGAAAGAAATCAGTGAGAAGCTCAGGGTCTAACAGTGGAGAACCCCAGGCCAGAGGTTGTCAGCAATGACAGACTCTTACAAGGGACTATTGTGCAGCTCTTAAAACAAGTTGCAACTAACCCGTACATTTCACAATTGCTGGATGTAATCTTTGTATTAAAAGATTTAAGTGACTTGTTCGCTGCTTCTTTGAGTGTAATTTAGGAGAACTATTGGGAGAACTTGATAATTTCTAGATTTAAATGTGATCCAGCAGTTACATTTCCAAAAAATATATTCTACAAGCATGCGAAGATTTAGATATTAGGATGTTCACTTCAGCACCCTTTGTACCAGGACCCATTGGAGAGCATCCAAATGTCTGTCAACTGGGGGTTAGACAAATATCTTAAAGTACATTTGCACAAGTATGTCTATCGCAGCCATGGGAAGGAAGTCACCCAGCCAGTCTGTTCATATGACATGGAAAGAAGTCCAGGATCCTGCCTTAAGTGGAGAAAAGTAAGATGTGAACAGAATGTGTAATATGTGATTGCTCTTAAATACATGTTTGTGTTAACAAGGCGTAGGAAAAAACTTGCAGAATAGCACATCAGATGTCAGCTGTGGTTTTAGAGGAAGGAGGTTAGGGTGGACTTCCACTTTGTAATTCAGAATTCTGTAGTGCATGCAGTTTTCACCAGAATCAGAAAAAAAAAATCAAGACCGCTAAATAAAGGACAGAGTCCCAATGACATGCTCTCCTGAAAGGATGTACATTATATTCACAGTGTGATTCCAGTGTTATTAAAAACGCACATAAAAGATCTGGAAAAGAGGGCCGGCCCGGTGGCGCACTGCTACAGTGCGCCGCTTGGGAGCGCGGCGGCGCTCCCGCCAAGGGTTCGGATCCCACATACAAACCGGTTCCCGCTCACTGGCTGAGCGAGGTGTGGGAGCAACACCGAGGGTTGCGATCCCGTTGCTGGTCCCGGTCCGGTACGGGCGCGACACTGAGGCTTGCGATCCGTTGCCGGACACGAAAAAAAGACAAAAAAAAAAAAGATCTGGAAAAGAACTAGCCTAAGGCAGTGACAGTAGTTGCTCCGGTGGACGGAGTATGGTGGATTTGACTTTTTGTTTTCTGTATTTTCCAAGTTTTTTCATTAAACCTGAATTAGCTTCCAGGGGCTGTCTGTTCAGGTCAGTTGGTTAGAGTGCAGCCTTATAACACCAAGGTCTAAGGGTTTGGTTCCCCACACCGACCAGCCCTCCCCACACCCCAAGAAAAAAATTAGCTTCCAAATTAGAAGAAAGAAATTACGGGCTTTATTTTTTAGACTTTGTAGAAATTAGAAAGCACCAATGAGGGAGCCCTGGGTCATGTGTGTGTCTCGGGAGGTGAGCCTCTTTTATTTTGAGCAGGATCTCAGCAAGGGGGCCCAAGGCAGGGGTGTGGGCACCAGGTAGCCCTATCAGGGACCCAGTCCCTGGGAAGCTGGGCTCCTGCAGAGGCTGGCATAGTGGCTGAGGGATGCCAGTAGGAGCATGGGGAGGTCTGGAATTGCTGTCCCTTGAGTCCCTTTCCATCTCAGAGCTTCTGTGGGCCTGCCATGCCAGACGGTGTCCAGTCCATCATCCAGTCTTCACTGCATGGCTCAGCCTCTGGCCTGGGAGGGAGTTTTGGGTTCAGTGATTCTACACAGGACACAGGGCAAAGATTCAGTTTCTTCAGGAAAAGGGTGAAAAGGGGGTTCTACTCACCGTGTAGGAGTGTTGGTGTGGAAGGGACGGGGGGATTCTATCTTAGTATCACAAAAGCAATAAAATGGATTTTTTAAAAATAAAAATGTTTCACCATAATACCGTTCAACAGCTTGTTCTCTTTTCTTCATAATATGCCTTAAACATCTTCCCCAAGAAAGCTCTGGTTCTCAGCAGGTTTCGAATGTTTTGGGTGATGTTTTTGGTCATTGCAATGATGGGGACATGACTGGCAGCAGGTGGGTGGAGGCCAGGGATGCAGGAAAGCCTGAAACATCTAATTTTCCTGCGTCCCACAGGGCCTTGGAATCGGTTCTGAGTCCAGAGCTCAATGCTGTGTTACATGTAAAGGCAACATATCTTTGGCATGATTCTGATATGCTCTGAGCTTAGGAAGATTGTGTTGCCTGTGGATTTCACTTAGGGCAGTAAAATGGGGTGTTACACAACATTTAGTATAAAAAGGTGACATCGGGTCTGGTAAGGTCAAAAATTCCCACCACAGAACAAGTGCAGTGTTTTGGAAGGGCTGCTTAGATTTTAAGTGGATGTAATCAGAATTTGTTTAACCAGTCTCTGCAGATGGACTTTGGGTCGAATTCTGTTTTGCATGATCACAGTGACACTCCTTGTACATCCAAGTTTGCACACTCATGTTTGTATTTCTACAGAATCAACTCTGCTGGGTCAAAATTAAGGAATGTATTTTTTTCATTTTAGTACATTTCCGGATTGCCCACTGATGGTATGTGAGGATACCTGTTTCCCCATATTGTGGCTGGAACTTGCTAAAATGTTTAAACTCGTCAAAATGTTTGCCAATCTGAATGGGGAATGCAAAGATTGGGGAAAATGGTATTTTATTTTCATTCTCATCTTCTTGATTACAAGTGAAGTGGTATGTAGTTAAGACTTGTTACTTCTGCCCACAAGAAGGCTGTGCCCATGGGAGCAGATAGGGTCCTTTGGGGACTGTGGTCCTAAAAGGACAATAGATGGGAGTCTGCCTCCCATAGCAAGGCGGGAGGCCCCCAGTCTGGGCCTAACACCCCCCTTTGCCTTTTTCAGGAAGCCTGGAAGCATGCGATCGAGAAGGCCAAGCACATGCCTGACCCCTGGGCCGAGTTCCACCTGGAGGACATTGCCACGGAATGCGCTACTCGGCACAGGTCAGCAGCCGTCTGCTGTGGGGGAGTCCTGGGGATGTGGGTCCTGCTTCTGCTCACAATCAGGGAGGCCCAGGTACCCTTGGGGGTCAAGGAGCAGGGAGTAATAATAACAGCAGCCAATACGAGTATTTATGCATGCTAAGGCACTGTGCATCATCTCATTGAATCCCTCTAGTGTCCTGCAAGGTACACGTTAGATAGGCTGGGCTGAGCATTGCCGCAGTAACAGATACTCCAGGGGCTTCATGCAGATGAAGTTGGGTGAGTTGAGCAACTCTTCAGGGCAGCTCAGGGATCCAGGCTACTTCCATCTTGTGGCTCTGTCACCTCTACACGTGACCCCACAATTGCTGCCAAAGAGAAGGAAGGAGCATGGAAGTAGCATCCTGGCTTTTCAGTGCTTTACCCAGGACATGGCACCACTTCTGCACACATTTCATTGGCAAGATCGTTCTGTGGCCCCTCTTAGCTGTGGGGGGCTGAGAAGGGTCCCCTGCCCTCTCCACCTTTCTACAATGCATTTGTGCTCACACCCGGTGAAGAGTTGGCTTTATAACCCCCCTTCCACCCCCTCCCCACTGCTAGAGGCCCCCCTCCTAGCAGGGTCTGTGGTCTGTGCCCGGTAGCTGAGGTCAGCATGGTTGGGGCCCCAGCAGGGCGGGGCATGGGCTCTGTTCCTTTCTGCCCACAAAAGCACAGTGGTAGCTGTCTGGTGGCACACAGCCTCCACGCAGAGGACCCCAGGCCACACCGGTAGGCCCCTGGGATTGCCAGCCTGGGAAAGCAGGACCCACATGCTGGGCTGGCTCTTTGCATTCCGGAGCTCAGCTCGGATCTCAGACCAGGCCAAACTGCTTGTCTCCTAACCAGTGGCTGTCTTTACCTGCCTTGCTGCCAGCAGTGGGATGCTGGGCATTTCAGGCTAGAATCTCCTAAGGTGTCTCAATTAGAGGCTTCTTCCTCCGTCCACGGTTTTTTAAGAGCTCTGGCGCAAGCTGGCCCTTGATTGGGACAGATTTCCTGTTCACGTGGGTTGAACCCAGGCTGGTTAAGAGCAAGGTTTCGTTTTAAACCGAGCTGTGTTTGAATCCTGGTTGGCAGGCAGGATTCCTTCACTTCTCCGAGCCTCAGTTTCCCCACCTGGAAAATGGGCTCAGTAATTGCAGCAGTCTCGCAGGGCTGCCACAAAGGTTGAATGAAATGACCCGTTTAGGCACCAGCCAATGTTGAGCACTCGGTGAACTTGAGCTGCTCTTACCCTGGTGATGTGAGTGGTTATGAGTGACAAATAAGATGCCTCTCGTGCTGCAAGTCTTATCCCTGCTCCAACTTTGGGGGGCCTCTCATTCTGCCATCTCTTCTGGAGGAGAGAGAGGGTTATATCCTTTACCTTGGTCCCTGTAATGATCATAATCATCATTGCTATGATTTATTGAGCATGTACTTGCCCAGGGCTGGCTGCGAGCAAGTTTGCAGCTCTGGAGAGCCCTTGTCCCTCTGAGCCTAGGGGAGGTTACCCGCCGGGCCTCTGCTTTTTCCTGTGGAGGTTTCAGCCTCTGAGAAACCTGTTCTCACGGAGGCTAGGGATGTTCTGGATTCTGCCCCAGCTGAGGGCTGGGCCAAGGGAGGTTCCTGACTAGGGCTAAGAACACCTCAGCCCTGAGGAGGTTTTAGACTTTAGGGATCTTCTGAGCTGAGGAGCTTTCCACCTGGCAAACCTGTTTGAGGCCCAGCCAGGCTCAGGGGCAGATTTGCTCTGGGAGAGGAGAGATGGAAATGTTCTGGAACTCTCTCCATCTCTCTCTGCCTTGGGTGTGTACCTGGCAACCTCTTTCCTGGCTAGACTCAGAGGCAGGACCCTCCCCCACCCCAGCCTACAGGGGACAGTCATTACCTCTTTGGAGATGTGCCTGCTACCTGTGCTGGGCCTCGCCTGGGTGTCTTGCAAGATTGAGAGCCCTGCTGCCTCCATCCCTGGGATGTGCCATTTGTTGCACAGACCAGCTATGATAAGGGTACTTAGGTGCTCTGTCACTCATCCAACACTGTATTTATGAAGCAGGCACACACCCAGGCCCCGTGATGGGCAAGACAGATATGGGTCTGCTTTTGTGGAATTACAGTCCACTGGGGGAGCCAGAAGTGGAGCAAGGCAGGCAATAGCACAGCCGTGAGCGCTGGGGATGCAATGGAGGGGGACACTGTGTATGAGGAGCAGGAGGGAGGCCAGTATGATGGGGTCTGGGAGGGAAGGAGAGTGTCCTTAACCCAACCAGGAGGTCGCTGGGCTGTGGGCTGAGGTAGCGAGCGGGCAGGGTCCTGCAGGCAACAGAGGGTCTTTTGCCAGTGAGGGACAGAATCGTGTTATGGACGCTGTGCCCTGGGGTGGGCTCTGGCCTCTGCAGGTACAATGCGGTCACCGGGGAGTGGCTGGAAGACGAAGTACTGATCAAGATGGCATCTCAGGTGAGCGGGCCTGAGGGGACGGGGCTGAGTGGGGGCTTCCTTGAGCCGACTCCAGTCCACTTGCCCTCCCCTCCACACACCTTTATTTATTTTAACTTTGGGGATTGTTTAAGTTATTGTTTATTGATTGTATTTTTTACAACAGCCTTATTGATATATAATTCACATACCGTACACTTTGCCTACTCCAGCTGTACAGTTCAGTGGTTTTTGGTATATTCACAGAGTTGTACACACCCGTCATCGCAATTGATGCCAGAACATTGTCCCCCTCCCCGAAGGAAGCCCCGTGCCCATGAGCAGTCACTCCCTATTCCCTCATCTGCCCCCAGCCCCTGACAACCCCTGTTCTCCTTTCTGTCTCTATAATTTGCCTGTTCTGAACATTTCATATACTAAAATATCATACATCAAAAGACTGTTCTTGGCACTTGTGAATGTATATATCAGTTTTTAAAAATTACAGGTCACTTTCTTGGTATACAGCATTTTAAAAAAATTGCGGGTTATCACCTATGACTGAGTTATTAAATAAATTCAGTGGATTGCAACCAGCCTTTTGAAACAAAAGAGAAAAAGACTAGAGGATAGAGTACTTGCTGCACACTGAGGGTAGGGGTTGTTTTGTGAAACTCTTTCAGTGTCCCATACATGCAGAAACGTGTACAGCTGAATGAGTTTTCACAAAGTGAACCCTGTGTCCCCAGCACCCAGAGTGAGAAACAGACATAACCAGGACCCCTCAGAAGCCCCTCTTGGACACTTCTCCTCCACCCAAGGGTAGGCACTACTCTGAAGTCCATCTCCCTCGAATTTGCCCATTTGTGTATGTCGTGTAAATGGAGCCGTATACCCGCAGCAATTGTTCTTTTGAGCGCAGCTGCTTTTGCTCAACATCTTGTGTTTATTTTCATCACTGTATAGTATTTCATATAATGAATAAACCTGGCTGATTTATGCAGTGTATTGTTAATGGACATTTAGGTTGTTTCCACTTTTTTCTGTTATGGACAGGGCTGCAAAAACATCCTTTGACATGCACTGTCCCTCCCAACATTCTGTGCTGGGGTGGAGGAATGGGGTGGTCCTCACCGTCCTGGCAGCCTCCAGACTGGGAGGCCCAGCAGGCTATGCTGCTGGGGTGTGGCAGGAGGGGCCCTGGGATTTTAGGGTTGAGATGAGATCCAGGGCATCCATTCAGCCAGTAACGTCCAAGGGGAACATCTCTCGACTTGCGTGTGGGGCGTGGGGACCAATAACTCTCTGTGTGCTGTCTTTCAGCCCTTTGGCCGTGGAGCAATGAGGGAGTGCTTCAGGACGTAAGTGATTCCATCTGGTACTTGGGGCCATGCTCAAAGGCTCGTGAAAGCTGGGGCATTGGGACATTTTCGGCCACAGATTGGAGACAGTGGCCTGTGCCTTCCTGTAGCCCAGTCTCCTCTCTATCTGGTCTCTCTTGGACCACACACTGGGCCTGGCTGTGGGGATGGACTCCTGTAGAACAGAAGTATCCTGCTAATCTCTGCTCTGGTGTTTGGAGGCCAAGATAAATGGGAGAGGAGACCTTCAGCAATGATCTTAACTCCTCTTCCCTTCTCTTGAAAGCTGCAGTGGGACAGGGAAGCCTCTCCCACCTCCTGCATTTTGCTCCTGCCTCTAGCCAGTCAGCCAGGTCAGGCAGGGTCTGCTGTCCTGAGGACCCAGGGCCGTGTCCCTGGTGAACCCTCCAGGCAGGTCCCCTGCTGCCTCTCCCCCCAGGAAGAAGCTCTCCAACTTCCTGCACGCCCAGCAGTGGAAGGGGGCCTCCAACTACGTGGCCAAACGCTACATTGAGCCTGTGGACAGGGATGTGTATTTTGAGGACGTGCGTCTACAGATGGAAGCCAAGCTCTGGGGGGAGGAGTATAATCGGCACAAGCCCCCCAAGCAGGTGCGTGTCACCCCACCTGCCACCTTCCCATGCCAGGGCAGCTGGGCTCAGTGTCTGGGGATGAGGGCGATGGTAGTGCCAGTCACACAGTCCCTTCTTTACCTTCTCAACAGTAGCAAAAACTACCAACATTCACTGAGCAGGACAGACCAAGTACTCTACTCGCTGAGAGTCGTTTATTCATAAAAACAGAGCTCTGAGGTTATAATGTTTTTATCTCCATTTACAGATGGGATCTGTTAGTCAGGATTTTTGTTTGCAAATGACAGAAACCCACTCAAACTGGCTTACTCCAAAAAGGGAATTCATTGCCTCATGTAACTGAAAAATAGTGTTAGACACAGGCATGGCTGGATCTAGGACCTAACTGAGGTTGTCAGGAATCTTGTCCCTCTGTGACCTGGGTGTTCCTCTGCATTGGTGTTGTGCTCAGGCAGCCTCACCCCTTGTTGTGGCATGTCAGTCCCCGGCAGCTGCAGTCTTGCTTTCTGCCTTCTCAGCAACCTTGTTGGAATGATGACACCTATTTTCCCAGAAGTTCTAATGAAAGTCTCAGAACAGGGTTTCATTGGGTCTTATTAGGTGAATGCTTATTGCTGAGCCAATTGCAATGGCCAAGGGGTGGGATTATGCAGATTGGGCAGGCCTGAGCCATGTGCCCACCCTCAGAGCCAGGAATGTAGGGCATCCCATCCAGACCACACAGACTGAGATTGGGGAAGGGGTGGCTCCCAAGAAAAAGCAGGAGGGGGATGGATACCATATCTGCTACCTGGGGAACCCAGGGCTCAAAGAGGTTAAAGGATTTGCCCAACCAGCAGGGCTGCAAGCCAGGGCTCAAATCTAAGCTTTCAACCTGCTGCCAGATTGGCTTCTTTACTTGAGCCCCGAGGGCATTTGGTGACTGAGGCCAGGGGGAATTTCCTGTTGCCTACAGCCATTTGAGGAAGTGCTGCCCCAGGCCTCTGCCCTGCCTAAATTCACAGCTCAGCTCTCCCGTTGTATGTGCACCTACTAGATACAAGGCACTTCTCCTGGGTGCCTCAGGACAGCCGCACTTCCAGGCAACCAGCAGAATTTACTGAGCACCTGCTGTTTGCAGGACCCCTGATTAAGCACACTTGGGGTGGACAGAGGAAGCTACAATTCACACCCTTGGGGGTGTGACTTTTCAGTAATTGGCTATGCTCCTGCCTGGCCTCCTCTCTCCTCCTCTCTAAGCTTCTTCCTGCCTCAGGACCTTGGCTCAGGCTGTGCCCCCAGCCTGCACTGCTTGTGTCCATGATGCATGTGAGGCCAGCTGCTACTTATGGTTCAGGTCTTGGCTTGGTTCTCTCGGACCACCCCTCCACCCCAGTCGCCTCTGCCACATCATTCTGGTTTGTTCTGTTTTCTTCGGAGCAATTAGTGCTGTCTGAAAGAGCATTGTTCATTTAGTTAATATTTTAGTTGCTTGTCTCCCCGGAGGGCAGGGATTTCTTCTATCTTGTTCACTGCTGTATCCTAGCACGTAGGTGTCCAGCAAATGATAACGTGCTTGTTCGAGGAGGTATTGTTTATCCACTCATGGTTGTGTCCACCCCAAGTGCTTAATCCAGGGCCCTGCAAATAGCGGGTGCTCAGTGAGCCCTCTGGCCAAGCAGGTGTCCCTGCTGCAGTCTTCCACGTAGGGATGGAGCCAGCATTTGCGGCTGGAGCCCTCTGAGAACCACCCCTCCTTTTCTTTCCATCAGGCTGGATCTCAGAACTGAGGCCTGTTTGGGGAAAGTTCTCAGCTCTCAGCTCTGGGCCCCTTTGGCCTCTGCAGCTGTTATCTGCCTGTCTGGTGATTCACCCTCCCTGGATCGTCATTTCCTTGGGAAACCCAGACCTGGCTCCTCCCTCATGTGGGTGGTGTTGAGGGGGACAGGTGTCACGGGCGAGTCCTTGTGTAACAGGGCAGGAGATCCAAGTTCAAGTCACAGGTCTTTCCTGCCCCCCTTTATAAACCGTACACACTATTCAGACATTTTTTTCTGTGTACAAAATAAACACATACTTTGTAAAAGAAAAAAATTCAGCAAAGAATGTCAGAGTTCCCCACAATTTCCCATTGCAGGGAAAGAGCTGCTGTTTACAGGGTAGTATATATCACTCTAGAATTGTGTTGACTGATAAGAATGACATGAGCAAATATCGACTGATTCCTTCGTGCATCAGTGGATTGAATCTGTGTGCTAAGTCTGAGGTCCTCATTCCATAGAGGAGGAGACTGAGACACAGAGAGGTGAAGTAACTTGCCCACATTCACAGTGTTAGTGCAAGACACAGGCTAAGTTGCTCAGCAAACAGACCCACAAATACACGCTGACATGAAATGGTTTCTTTCTCATTCACATGACATCCCACATTGGCGGATGACTTGGGGTGGGCTGGTGGCTCACCTGCATGAAGTCATCTGGAGACATGGTTCCTTCTGTCTGTTGCCCTGCCCTCCCTCGGGGGGTGGGTGCTGCGGGCCTGTGGTCAGTTCCAGCTCCCAGGTGGGATGTACCTTGCAGGGCAGGCAGAATTACATCATTGCGCATGTCACTTCCCATTGGCTGGTTAACCGTGGTCACGTTACCACACCTAGGTGCAAGAGAAGCTGAGCAACGTCATCCCTCACTGATGGCTGTGTGTCCTGTTCACACCAGGGATGGGGGTTTCATTCTAAAAAGGAAAGGGGAGAACAGGTTCTGGGGACAAGCAGCAGTTCCTGCCGCAGTCAGCTGTAAGTGACGGAGCTGGCGTGTGAGCCCTGCTGCTTGGGCCCTGCCCTCCCCCCATCCACTCGCCTTCCCCCTGACCCGCTTGCCCTCCCGCCAGGTGGACATCATGCAGATGTGCATCATCGAGCTGAGGGAGAGACCGGGCAGGCCCCTCTTCCACCTGGAGCACTACATCGAGGGCAAGTACATAAAGTACAACTCCAACTCAGGCTTCGTTCGCGATGACAACATCCGCCTGACACCACAGGTGGGGCTTTGAGCTTGCTGTGCCCATGCCTCCACCCTCTACCCACTCCCGCCCTTCAGGGTGGGAACCTGACCAGGTTCAGCCCCTAGAGAGGAGGTCCCTGTGGGTATGGGGCCTCACACCCCCAGAAGACCCTCAACCTCCATGGAGCATTCTGATGGAGATTCTGTAATGGGACACCTGTCACCCCTTGCCAGCCTCTGTCAGCAGACCTTAGGTGGCCACAGGTCCTCCATCCCCAAAGTCCCTGCTGAATTGAATAGGCCTCCCTCCCTTGTCTCTTCCTCTGTATGACTCCTCCTAGCAGAGAAAGCCCCCAGCATGGGCAGACTGGGGGCAGTGCCACCCCGCAGAGCAGTGTGGCCAGTGTCTGCACAGCCCACGGCCTGGCTTATTGCAACCACCTTTTTCTTCCTATCACCCACAGGCCTTCAGCCACTTCACATTCGAGCGCTCTGGCCATCAGCTAATAGTGGTGGACATCCAGGGTGTGGGGGACCTGTACACTGACCCGCAGATCCACACCGAGACGGGCACTGACTTTGGAGACGGCAACCTAGGTAGGTGGGAAAAGCCAGCCTGTTTCCACGGAGACCACACTCCCCCCTAAAATCTCCGAGCTCTTTGTACACCCAAGGAAATAGGCTGAGACCGTGTATTGGCCTGGAGATGGGAGCCTGGGATGTGTGAGACCCTCCAGCTCAGCGGTGCTGCCCCGCCCCTGTCACAAAGCAAAGCAACCCTCCAGACACCAGACACCCCTGCTCTGTCCGCAGGTGTCCGGGGGATGGCTCTCTTCTTTTACTCTCATGCCTGCAACCGGATTTGTAAGAGCATGGGCCTTGCCCCCTTCGACCTCTCACCACGGGAGATGGAAGCAGTGACTCAGAACACCAAGCTGCTGGTGGGTGCCCTGTGTGAACCTGCTCAGACTGGCGGGCCCTTCCACTATGACAGCAAGCCCTGCTTCCCTGCGTGATGACAGCCAGGCCTGGCAATGTGCTGTTGAAGACTGTCAGGCCTGGAAGAGTCCGTCCCCTCTGTGCCCCAGTGCCCCCAACTCAGTGTACAAAGCCCTCCTGAGAGTCCCCATAATAGAGTAGCTGTTGTCTGCCTGAGTTGGGCCCACTTTTGACCAGAGTGAGGGGAATAGACATGGAGAGAAAGTGAGAGAAGGTGTGTGGTGTGTGTTTGTGTAGTGCATTGACAAATGACTGGACTAGACTTAGACATGGCTCTGGGCAGCTCTCTGTGTCCTGGAGGAGCCCACCCCACCCCATCCTCCCATCCCCCCACAAGCCCTGCTTCATAGACCAGATACAAGAGAATGCTGGCAAAGATCAGCTTGGGATTCTGGACATATAGTGGGCTACATTCTCCAGCTCAGGGCTGTAAAGTGTCGTCTGTGCTTTAGGGAGTGGACGCTCCCTGGCAGGCCTTTGAGCCCCGTTCCAGTTGCCCATTCTTTGAGAACTTACAGTTGGTTAATCCCTCACTGATGTTTTTTTAGATTTTCTATCAGCCTCTAAACAGGCATGCATAGGAGCCATGGCTGAAAGGGCTTCAGGGTTAGAGGGAACTATAGGAAGACCCTTCATTTCCCAGAGGGTGCCTGAATGACATGAGTATACCTGTTAATGTCCCAGCAATCAGCCAAGACCATCTTGAGGGGGACAGAGGAAAAGTGTGGGAGCCCCCGAGTAAGGACCTTCTCTGGGAGCCGGCCCCCCCTGCTCCTTCGCCTTTCAGAGAACTCAGGAGATGAGAACATGAGCGACGTTACCTTCGACTCTCTCCCTTCCTCCCCATCTTCGGCCACACCACACAGCCAGAAACTGGACCACCTCCGTGAGTGATGTTTTGGTCCCTGGTCTTTGTGATTGGAGGGGACGGGCAACAGGTAGACCAGAGCTAAACTGTCTTTCGTTTATGTTAGAAAATCAGACGTGCTAGCCAAAAAGATTCACGGCCCAGATGGTTTTATGGGTGAGGTCTTTGAATGAACTTTCAAGACACAGGTCATCCAAATGTTATAAAAGCAACCCCTGTTGTAGAAAACAAGGTAACATTTTTCAGTGTGTTTTGTGAACCTAGCTAGCAAAACCCTTATGTCAAAATTTGACAAAACACCAAAAAGGAAAACTATATCCCAACCTCACTTAAATGAGGGTGCTTTATTATCTTTTAATTCTATTTTTCCATGAACTTTTTGAAAAACCTTCATATATA
The DNA here is from genome assembly GCF_000696425.1 of Galeopterus variegatus. Classification (NCBI taxonomy): domain Eukaryota; kingdom Metazoa; phylum Chordata; class Mammalia; order Dermoptera; family Cynocephalidae; genus Galeopterus; species Galeopterus variegatus. The sequence goes on along the minus strand of NW_007727127.1, from coordinate 368,300 downwards.
TACAACACAAAAATTCTAAATAAAGTATTAACAAGTAAAAACTAGTAGTATCTTAGAAGAGTAGTCTGTCATAATGCAGTAGGGTCTTCACAGGAATCTTAGGGTTTTTCCACATTAGGAACTCTCGTAACATCATGTTAATAAGTCAGAAGAGAAGAATAGAATCTTTATTTCTGAAGTTGCAGTAGTAGAGTTTGCTGATGCGCATGTGGGGTCTGCAGGAAAGAGGGGAGGCAAGGCTGATCCTACAGTTTTGGCCTGAAGAACTAGAAGGATGGTATAGCCATTTATTCAGCTGGGAAAGGCTGTGGGGAAGCAGCTCAGGGCAGGAGAGAAAGATTTTAATGTCAAAACATGAAAGAAGCCTTTTAGGTGTCTCCACAGGAAGGCCTTTGGGATAGTCTGGAGAAGGGGTCGACAAACTTCTCTTAAGGGCAAGAGAGTAAATATTTTAAGCTTTGCAGGCCAGATGGTCTCTGCATTTGTAGCAGGAAAGCAGCCATAGAAAATACTTAAATGAGGGGCCGGCCCGGTGGCGCACTGGATAAGTGCGCCGCTTGGGAAGCGCAGCGGCGCTCCCGCCCGAGGGTTCGGATCCCACATACAGCGAGGCGCGGGGGCAACATCGAGGGTTGCAATCCCGTTGCCGGTCCCCGGTCCGGTACGGGGGCAACACTGAGGGTTGCTATCCGTTGCCGGACACGGAAAAAGACAAAAAAAAAAAGAAAAAGAAAATACTTAAATGAATGGGCGTGTCTGACCATTTAAAAATGTAAAAACCATTCTTATGAACTGTATAAAAACAGATGGCCAGACAGAGTTGGCTCTGAGAGAGCTCAGGTCAGGAGACAGAGACAGGGAACCAGCATGAGATAGTTGGATTTGAAGCCATCCGAGGCACACTCATCAGGCCCCAAATGTACAAATGTCTTCTCTTCCTTCACGACTGCACTTTGTTCTGATTAACACATTACAAGCGTAATTGCATCATGACAACCCTGAGGAGGCAGGAGGTGAAGCGCTGGCTCAGAACCACATGGCGGGCAAGTGGCAGACTCAGAGTGAGTTCTTGAGGAGGAACTGTAGCCCTCCTGGGGCGGACAACATTCTCCTGCTTTTGTGCCTTTCTTTAAAAATTAAAAAAAGCCTTGGTGGCAGGGGAGGTCTGCTCTAGGCCATAGGTTGGTCTTGTGAATGTTCCACCGGTGGAACCAGTGCATTATCTCCATTTCTTCCTGCCCAGATTGGCCGGTGTTCGGTGATCTCGATAACATGGCATCCAGAGACCATGACCAACTGGACAACCACCGGGTGAGTGGAGAGAGAGGGAGGGAGGCTGCAGGCTCCAGTCCCCAGCAAGGGTGGGAGGAGTGGATTCACTCCCACTGCAAACTGAGGGTGAATCTTCAGACTCAGAGGTGGGCAGCCCAGCTCAGGTCTGCTCCAGGCACTGCCAGGAGGTGGGGAGGATGCAGATGAATGTCAGCCTCCTGCCCAAGGCAGAGCTTTCCTTTGGAAGAGCTGGATCCATTGCAGTTCCCAAAGATGGTTAGGGAAGAGGGACTCCAAACCAGCAACAATTCGACCTTCTAGTAAATGCCATGCTCAGCCCTGGTTTTGGTTTGGCATATATGTGGATGGTTTGAGTTTGGAATATGTATGGATAGTTTTCTGTGGGGCCCCTATCCTGGGTCTCAGATGTGTATCCCTGAGTTGTGACACTCTCAGGATGGATAGACAAAACGTTTCCTGCAGCTTTCAGGGTGACTCAGTAGTGGTAAACTGAAGGCATTTGCATTCACATATATATTATGGCATCAAATTAAAAATTCATATGACTTATTTATTTTTGGTAGCCGGCTGGTACAGGGATCATATGAATTTTTTTTTTTTTCCTTTTTGTCTTTTTTACTGACCGGCAATGGGATCACAACCCTCAGTGTTGCGCCTGCACCGCGCTCAGCCAGTGAGTGGGAACCGGTCTCCACATGGGATCCGAACCCTCGGCGGGAGCGCCGCCGCGCTCCCAAGCAGCACACTCTCCAGTGCGCCACTGGGCCTGCCCTATCATATGAATTTTTTAAGCAGACTTAGCAGAAATGTCACACTGGCACAGACCACAAGCTCACTTCAAGCTGCATTCTCAGATTGCCCCAAAGTTTCTAGTTCACTCTTGGTGGCTCTTCAGAGTTCTTCAGTGGAAGAAAAAAGTAATCATAGCTGACACAATGGCTGCGTTATCCCAGGCAGCGCTTCTAAGGGCTTTGTAGATACTCATTTAATCCTCATGACAACTTATGGGGTCGATTTTTAAAATTCCTTTTGGAATAGGTTTTATTCTAGGATTAGAATACATCTTAGGGTTTTGGAAGAGGTAATACTTTCTCATGGTTCAAAAGGAAAAGGAATGTCTCCCTCCCACCCTGACCCTGTCTCCTGCTGCTTACGCCCAGTGATAGCAGCTGCTTGGGCAGTTCTCTCATGATCTCTGATTGATAAATGAGGAAACTGAGAAACAGAAAAGTTAAGACACTTGCTCACGGCCACCCAGTGATGGAGCTGGGGTTCCCCCCTCTGTACTGCTGTCCTTTGCTGCTTTATTCCCCACCTTGGGGTAGGTATTCATGCTGTTTCTCAGATGAGGAAACTGAGGTTTGGAGAAGATGACTGCCTCACCGGGGTCGCAGAGCTGGCACTTGAATGAGGCTGTCTGTCACACCGCTTGGGAGTGATTCCCAAGGCTGCATAGTTGGTGAGGTCCAAGGACTGTGGTGCCTGGGGCCCCTGGCCTGCAGAAAGTGTGCCTTTCACTCAGCAGACTGAACAATTTTGTTGTATGTAAATCATATCTCAGTTTCAAAAGCTGAGATACTAAAAATAAAAACATCCTTTCAGCTCACATAGAGCACAGGCCTTGTGGGGAGGGTGGTAGGAAAGCCTTCAGGGCTGTGTAGGGACAAGGGCAGGGGCCTTTTAAAGATAACACAGCTCCTTGGGGTGGCAGAGGTTTCATCATATATGATTAAATGTCTCCCACCTGTGTGTGAGAGCGATGCAGGTTTTACTTCTAAGGTAGTGATACCAAGCTTCTTCTAAACATATATTTAAGTAATGTAAAATGGTCTATCTAAAGAAAAACAATAAGTGAGAAGTATGAACTCATGAAAGTGGTTTTATCTGGAGGGGAAAGTGAATGGGATGGGGAGGCACACACACACAGGAGATCTACATTTTAATGATAATATTTAAATTCTCTTTAAAAATAAAAGATCTACAGTAACTAAGGCGGAATGATAGGAGTTGACAAAGTTGGGTAGCAAGTGCACTGGAGTTCATTTTAGTATTCTCTGTTCTTATTTGTTTGTATGAAATACTTCATAATAGAATAAAGAAGGAAAGAAAAGAGAAGTGTTTGATTACTGCAAGTGATGTGCAGAGAGGGCCAGAACTCAACGTTGGGAGAGATTCTAAATTATACCAGATTCCCTTTCAGAACAGAACTCAGATCTAGGAGAATAAAACTATGTCCATCTGACCTGTACAGTTCTGGTCCAGGGCTTAGTTGTAGTAAATGTTGTTCCCAGTACTATATTTTTGCCCATGGGTCATAGCCCTTAAATCAGCCTTTGTTTTTCCGCCTGTGAAATGGGTGAGCCACTCTTAGTAGTAGCTCTTACTGCGATCCACATTCTCAGAGCATCACACCTTATTTCGTCCTCATAGCCCTTTGATGGAGGTGCTTTCATGAATCCCCACAGCTGGGGAAACTGAGGCTCAAGAGGTTAACCAAGGTCACAGCTGCGAGTGACAAAGCCAGGACCCAAGCCCAGGCAGTCTGGCTCAGAGCCCACGCTCTTTACCACTACTTTAAACTGCTCTTTGTTACCGAACCGACAAGGGGCAGGAGGGAGAGGATGTTAAGTGAGATGATGAGACAATGATAGGGATATCCAAGTGGCACCACCATCACCAGTAATCCGAGGACCACTTGGACCCTGAGGCTAGCTTCTCTCCACAGGACTCGGAGAACAGTGGGGACAGCGGCTACCCCAGTGAGAAGCGGGGTGAGCTGGATGACCCTGAGCCCCGAGAGCACGTAAGGAACCCCCAGGAAATGAGACCGGAGTCCCCTGTTGCCTCATTTATCCTCCAGGAGGATGAAAAGCTAGCGGGGGAGTGTGAGCGGGTCCCGAGAGCATGCCGAGTGCATGAATAAGTGAGATTGTTTCAGATAAAGGTGAATGCAGGGAAGAAAATGAAGCAGGGTGCGGTGGTCCAGTGAGAGACAAGCGGGAGGCCGAGATGCAAGGCTGAAAGTGGCGGGCAGGTCTTCCGGTGAAGCTGGGGCCTCTGCTTGCAGAGCGGAGAGGATGCTGGCCAGCAGGCTGGCCGGAGCTGGTGTAGGTGGGAAGGCCCAGCTCAGAGGCACAGGACCCCAGCAGTCCCTGGCAAGGGCCCCAGAGATCGGTGTCTTCGGCCATTTAGAGGTTTTACCATGTGCCAACGTTAAGCCTGTGTATCAAGGCCAGTCTTGCTGGGAGACCTCTGGTTCTCATCCTTATGATTGTGAATAAAATCAGGCAAGATAAGCTTTGACTAGAGGAAAGACTTGGCCCAGTTTCTCCTGTGGCTTCACGGCCCTTCCCAGAAGGGTCTGCCGGGATCCTGTGCCTTTGAGTCAGTTCCACCTGTTTACACGGGGAAAGGGACAGGAAGGCTCCGGCTGCAGCAGCACCTCATTCCTACCTGTGACCCGGCATCCTCTCTGCTGGGCAGACAAGGGTTCCAGCTTCCCTGGGAGGGCGAGGCTGGTTCTTGGGAGGAGGGAACTTGGGAGGGCCAGGCTGGTTCTCAGGAGGAGGTTCTTGGGAGAGAGACCTGCTCTCTGGATCACTCTAATCTCTGCCTCCATTCAGGTCCACTCAAACAGTAACCGGAGGTATGAGTCTGATGAAGACAGCCTGGGCAGCTCCGGACGGGTAATGCGCCCAAGGGGCCCTGTCTGCAGCTTGCTGGCCTTTCCCGGCTCTGAAGCTGTTTCTCCTCCCTCGTGTCACCGCCACCTGCCCATCTGCCTCACACATCTCCTAAAGGAAGATTTTGCAAAGGAGCAAAGCCCCTTGGCAGATACTTTTGGAGCCTCTGCCCTGGTGGGATGCAGGAGAGGATTAGAGTAGAGTAGGACACCCCCATCCCAGAGGGAAATCACAATGGTAGCTCCAGCTCACATGTTAAAGTGCTTGCCGTGGAGGTGCCTCACAGCATCAATCAATTTACTTCTTGCCACCACCCCATGAAATAGGCTTCTCTCTCTCTCTTTCTCTCTCTCTCTCTCTCTCGGTGGCTGGCCGGCATAGGGATCTGAGCCCATGACCCTGGTGTCATCAATGCCGCACTCTAACCAGCTGAGCAACCGGCCAGCCGAGATAGGCTGGTATGCATCCTCATTATAGAGATGAGAAAATTGGGGTCTTATGTAACTTTCCCCAGGTCACGGCTGGTATGCCTGCAAGCATCTCAGATGATGGTTATCATCAGGCCAGCCCCACTCCCCACACGCCCCTCTCTAGCGGCCTTCCAAACATACTTTGAACCTCGCACCTTCAAGATTTTCCACTGTGAGTCTCTGTCCCACCTGCAAGGTCCTTCCTCCCCTTCTGGTCATTCCACCTCGAATCCTACCTACTCTCCAAGCCTGGACCTCAGTGACTTCCTCCAGGGGCTTTCCCTGCCCACCCCATACCTGCCTCTTGCTGCCCCAGAGCACTGGTTATTTACCACAGAGTGTGTCTTGGTCAGGTCCGTGGCTCAGCTCAGGTGGAGCAGGGTTGCTCAACCATGGCACTACTGGCATTCTGGGCTGGATCATTCTCTGTTGTGGGGGCTGCCCTGTGCCTTGGAGGATGTTTTCCATGCACACAACTGCCTCACAGGGCAGAGATGATGTGTTCTCTAAACTTGTTCCTTGAAGCACCCTGCTGATGTAGCCCACGGTGTTGTGACTCACAAAGGAAAGCCACATGGATTTGCTGGAAGGTCTGAAGTCAGACTCTTCTGGTACCTTGTGTGGGGAGCTGGCAAAGGAGGTGGCGTAGGGCTGAACCCCCCCCCCCAACCAAACCCATTGATAAATGGTGGGGGAGGATGCTTCTTCAAGCAAGCCACTGCAGTCTGCTCTGCCTGCCCTTGTGTCCTGATGCTGCGCTCTCAGCACCCACGAGCTGGTGCAGTTGGAATGATGGAGGTGGCCTGGCCAGTTGCTCACTTGGTTAGAGCATGGGGGTGATAACACCAAGGCCCAGGCTTCAATCCTTGTTACCAGCTAACTGCAAAAAAATAATAATAATAATAATAAGAGCTGTGTTTGTCTGAGAAAAATGTGATCCCTTAAGGGTCTGCTCCCTGTCTTGCCAGTCAGGTTCCTATGTCGGGGGCTGCTGCCAGCTGTCACAGCGCGTGTCCCCAGCACTGCACCCTGCTCGTTCTCTCCCTTCAGGTCTGTGTGGAGAAGTGGAATCTCCTCAACTCCTCCCGCCTCCACCTGCCGAGGCCTTCGGCCGTGGCCCAGGAAGTGCAAAGGCTTAATGCTCTGGACCTTGAAAAGAAAATTGGGAAGTCCATTTTGGGGAAGGTATCGGTGATGCCCATTTCGGAGTCCTCTTCACACTAACCCAGAGCCCCCAGCTCACACCTCTCCTCCGCTAATCGCTTCCTCCTGCAGGCTGGCTGGGAGGCCCTGGGTGAGGCTTCGGCCTTCCAGACAGCCGGACCAAAACTGTAGTCTGTGTGGCAGGTCCATCTGGCCATGGTGCGCTACCATGAGGGCGGACGCTTCTGCGAGAAGGATGAGGAGTGGGACCGCGAGTCGGCAGTCTTCCACCTGGAGCATGCGGCCGACCTGGGCGAGCTGGAGGCCATTGTGGGCCTGGGGCTCATGTACTTGCAGCTCCCACACCACATCCTGGCCGACGTCTCTCTCAAGGTGAGGGTTGGGGGGAGCCTGGCCAACCCGTCATTCACCTGCCTCCCATCCTGGAGTGTCATGCATGCCATCAAAATGTCCTGGTAATTGGTTTGGGGGCAAGCACTTCAAAGTTAGTTGAAACTGGTAGAATTGTTCTCTGTCTTTGGGCAGTGAGTGGCAAGTGACAGTGACATTTCCAGGCAATAATGACATGGTGTGATGGGAGAAGCAGAAGACACTGGTGGAAACAGATGGGGAAGGGTCGTGCCTGGGGGCCTGAGGGACCAGCCCTGCAGACTTCCTGATGGTCAGTTCTGGCTGTACCCCTGGTAGCTGGAGGAAAGCCTAGCACCCAGGAGCAGCTCAGTGTTCATTCGTGGAATGAAGGGATAAAGGGAGATCTGAGTTAGACCTAAAGGCCGAATAGGAGCGAGCCAGGCAGAGCGTGGGAGGTGAGTGGTTCAGACAAAGGGAACAGTGTGTGCATTGGCCCAGAGGCCAGAGACAGGATGGCAGGTCAGAGGCCAGGATGTGGATCCATAAATCTGGAGCATGTGGCCTGAGACGGGGCACGAGTTGCGTCTGAAGAGTGGGCTGGGGCTGGATCTGAAGCAGTCAGACATTGGTGTGTTGGGAAGTTGTGTAGGCATCTAGTCCTGCGTTCCCTGGTCCATGGGCACAGGGCAGAAAGGGTAGAGTGAATGGGATCTGATCAGGCATGTGGGCAGGAGATAAACCACAGCTGTTATTTCCTGTTTTAGGTGGTGAGGAGCAGGCTTGGTTGGAAGAGGGGATTTTTCACTTGTCTCTCTCTCTCTCTCTCTCCCATCTCTAAGCTCCTTGAGGGCAGGACTGAATGTATCTCATTCAGCCAGTGGGGTGCTGGTAGACTTAACAGTAGGCTCTTGGGGGTGGGGAGGGAATGTATACACCTATATGTGTGTAAGGATATTATATATTTTGCTGATCTAAAGAATATGTAGCATACAGTTTACAAGTAATGATAAAAGGACTCTTTATTAGGGGCCAGCCGGCTGCTACAGTGCGCCGCTTGGGAGTGCAGCAGCGCTCCCGCCGAGGGTTCGGATCCCACATACAGACCGGCCGCTCACTGGCTGAGTGAGGTGCGGGAGCAACACCGAGGGTTGCAATCCCGATCTGTTGCCAGTCACGAAAAAAGACAAAAAAGGAAAAAAAAAAGGACTCTTTATTATAAATTCCATACAGTCACTTGATTCTCACAGAATATTTTGTTGATTTTTAAAAATTTACTTAATTGCCACATTGTAAATGTACATGTTTGCAGGGTACAATTTGATGTTTTATACATATGTGCAGATTTTTGTGAACTCTTGTATCCATAGCCAACCAGTGTTTGCAACCAATGGAGGAGTGCAGTTCTGACATAAATATTGGTTGATATTTTCATTTATTCTAATAAGTAAGATGAAAGTGAAATAACGAAGACCTGTTTTAGAACTGAAACGTTCTTTCTTCCATCCATTTCTTAAGTTGAGACCATCAAAAAAGCAATAAATCAAACCTGGGTTTGTAGCATTGTCTTTCTGTGGGGTAAGTGCTCCTACCATGGCCAGTTTCAAGTGACTCGTATGACATCACTGAACACGGAGCTGGAAAGGATGTGCAGGAGTTCACCATCATGTGGCATTTCTACCATGAGGGTGCAGTGGGCCAGTGGTTCTCAACCAGGGCTTTTGCTTCCTCCTTCCCCAGGGGACATTAGCAATGTTGGCAGACAATTTGGATTGTCACAGTTAGTGAGGTACTACTGACGTCTGATGGGTAGAGGGCAGAGATGCTACTAAACATCATACAAATCACAGGACAGCCCCCCACAACAAAAAACTTATCTGGCCCAAAAAATCCATAGTGTTGAGGTTGAGAAACCCTGCAATAGATATAAATAACCTCAAGAGCGTAAATAATAGTAAAATGTAGTAAAAATAATTAAGGAAGAGTTTTGAGTATTTATTACCTCTAGTTATTTATTATTATTATTTTTGGCGGCTGGCTGGTACAGGGATCTGAACCCTTGACCTTGGTGTTATCAGCACCACGCTCTCCCAAGTGAGCTAACCGGCCAGCTCTACTGCTATTTTCAATATAATGCGTCTCAGTGTAAATTTATTTCTGATTTAATGTTCAATAATGACTGTTTTACAACTGGCCTGCCAGATTCCTGAAATAAAGTCTGTGTTTGTGAGGCTGTACAAGTCACTCCTGTCATCACAGGCTGTTTACACCAACTGCACCCTAGTAACTTTGTAAAATTTAGTTTCCTTACTTGTAGGTATCCCAAGGGCCTTTCTCTAGGGGACAGACTGGCAGCTTCCCCTAGCAGGGGTGTGATTGCCTAGAGCGGTGTGGTTAGGCAGGGCAGGCAGGCAGGAAGTGAGCTGTGTTCAAGCCAGGCTTGTGGCTTAGCAAGGAAAATGGTGACCATGTGCCCTGAGAGGCCGCTGTGTGCTAGGAAGCCCCCTCCTGCTTTCCGCAGTCCTCTCTCTATTGTCCTGCTAAGACATTCATCAATCGAGCACATGCCTTTTGAGCACCTCCTGCACCCTGGGCCCTGTCCTAGATTCTTATTCACAACCGTGAATAAGATGCACAAGATCCCTACTCTCATGGAGCAAACTTTTCAGATAGGAAAGGATGTAATATGTGTACCAATTAACAAATAAAAATATTTCCAATAAAGTTAAAAATAATGAACCTTTATTGAGCACTTTCTGTGCCAGGCATTCTTCTAAAGTGCTAGGGAGAAAATATGGCAGGGAATGTGATCCAGAGTGACTGGATCGTCCTCATGTATCAGGACACAGCTTCCGGCACAAGGGAGGCTGGGAAATGTAGTCTTTAGCTGGTCAGCCACGTGTCCAGCAAAAACATGGCAAGGGAGAATGGATGTGGGGACAACTGGCAGTCTTTGCCACACTTCTTGAAGCTTGCAGGTTGGGAAGGGCATTGTAGGCTGATATGAGAGCTTTGCATTTGCCTCTGAATGAGATAGGAAGCCATGGAGCAGCTTTGAGAGAGAAATGTGACCAGGCGTGGGTTTTGAAAGCATCTCTCTGGCTGCTGTGGGGTGGATCGTGGGGGAACAGTGGAAGCAGGAGCCCTCCTCCACTGCTGTTGGGGGTGTACAGTGGGGCAGCTCCTGTGGGAGACAGCTGGGCAGCAACTCAAAAGGCTAAACAGAGTTGCATTGGATCCATCAATTCCACTCACAGGTATATACCCAAGAGATTAAAAACATACATCCACACAAAAACTTGCACTGGAGGGCCGGCCCGGTGGCGCACTGCTATAGTGCGCCACTTGGGAGTGCGGTGGCGCTCCCGCCGAGGGTTCGGATCCCACATGCGGACTGGTTCCCGCTCGCTGGCTGAGCGAGGTGTGGATGCAACACCGAGGGTTGCGATCCCGTTGCCAGTCCCGGTCCGGTGCAGGCGCGACACTGAGGGTTGTGATCCGTTGCCAGACACGAAAAAAGACAAAAAAAAAAAAAACTTGCACTGGAATGTTCAGAGCAGCATTATTCATAATAGCCAAAAAGTGGAAACAAGCCAAATGCCCATGAATGGGGGAATTGCTAAACAAAATATGATATATTCCTATAGTGGAATATTATTTAATCATAAAAAGGAACGAGGTACTGATACATGCTACAACATGGATGAGTCTCGAAGACATCATGCTAAGTGAAAGAAGCCAGTCACAAAGGACCACATATTGTGTGATTCCACTTATATAAAATGTCCAGAATAGGCAAATCCATAGAGGGCTGGGCAGGATGAGGAGATTGACAGTTAAAGGATATGGGGTTTCTTTTGGGGTCAGTGAAAGTGTTCTGAAATTGACTGTGGTCCTGGTTGCATAATTCTGTGAAAATACTAAAAACCACTGATGTGAATTCTACAGCAGCCCCAGCCCAGAGCTCTCAAAATAACGGGAAAAACAGGGAGAAGGTTGATTACTGGGATCTTGGCAGCCCTCTCTTGTGCCTGCCTCAACGGCTTTTCTTTCCCCCTCTGGTTTGTATTGACAGGAGATGGAAGAAAATAAAGTAAAAGGATTCGATTACTTACTGAAGGCAGCTGAAGCAGGCGACAGACAGTCCATGATCCTAGTGGCACGAGCTTTTGACACCGGCCAGAACCTCAGCCCAGACAGGTACGGTGGCTGCTTCTCAGGTGGACCCGCGGGAACCTGGGCTGCGGGTGGTGCTTTCCCTTCAGTGTCAGGACAGCCCTTGGTTCAAGTCTTGGCTCCCCCGATACCAGTCCAGTGACTGCGGGCAAGTGATTTTACTTCCCTGGCCTCAGTTTCTTCATTTTGTAAATGGAATCATTATAGCATCTGCATCCTCAGGTGGTTGTGTGAGGGGTAAGTGGGATGATGCCTGAAATAGTGCCTGACACGTAACAGGTACGATAAATGTTAACCAGTACGTGTGAAGGTTTGCCCAAGGAAAACATCTGAAAGGCTCCGCAGGATCAGGCTCAGAGTGGTTGTCCCTGGATGTTGGGATTATGGGCGATTTTAATGTTTTTTTTTTCCTACTTTTGTTTTTATTTGTATTATTTTTCACTTTGAGAGGGAGGGGAGGGTGGGGGCAACCTCCAGGGTATTTTCTCGAGTGGCTTTGAGACTCCTGAAGGTGGCTCTGCAGGTGTCGTCGCTGTTCATTTACCCTTCATTTACCCTCTGGCTGAGACGTCAGGACTGCTTCTGTGGTGGCAGGAGGGGAGGGCAGCTCGGCTCCATCTCTGCTCTTGGGCTTGGCCAGTGGGAGGTCCCCGAAGCCCAGGGGCGAGAGGTTGGTTGGAGCAATTGAACTTACAGTGGAACCTTTGCTCACCCTCTGTGGCTCCCATTGGAACGTGGCTACCCTCCACTGTCCTCAGGAGCCTCCCGTGGCTTTCGGGAAGGGAGCAGGAAGGGCACATTCATCATCTGAGCTTCCAGGGCTGCAGCAGTGTGGTGGTCTGTCCTCTTTGGTATCAAGGTCTCATCTGCCTCACTGGATTTAGAAGAGAAGTCAGGACCCTGGCTCTATCATATCAGATCTCAGAGTCACAAACTCCCAGGCATGTGACATCCCGCCCGTATTCCATATCATATACAGTCCCAACATTTATCAGACACCTACTGTGTAACAGTTGTGCTCCCTTATATTTTGAGAGCACTTTCATAGTGCGGTTTTATTTCATTGAGGACAGGCATCAGGTCTCCTACATCTCTGAAGTTCCCATGTTTAGCACAGGGCTTGGCTCAGTAGTTTGAATGAATGAACCAACATATTTCTTTAATGCAGACCAGGCAGGTATTTTGACCCTGTTTTATGGATGGCTAAATTATAGTTCCAAGAAGTGAAGGGACTTGCCCATGGTCAAATACCCCATAAGTGGCAGAGCCAAAACTTAGATCTCCTGACCCCTCGTCCAGTGTACTGTCTACTGGCATGGAGAGCAGGGGAATAAAAAACCCCAACACGTGTGTATCAAATCAAACATTAGCCTGGGTGGTGCCCCCTGAGTGCAGCAGGGCAGCACAGCATGGAGGGTTGGAGCTGGGCACCAAGTATCTGAATCCAAGGTCCTTAAAAAGGCTTTGCTATATGTGCTTTCTCTTCCTGTCTTTTGTCTACATATTATTTTTATTTGAGGTGATGGGGTTTTTCTGTTGATTTGTTAGAACTCTTTACATATTAAAGCTATTAACCCTTTGGCATATGATTCTCTTTAAAAGAAGGTTTTTTTTCAGAGATGGCTACCATAAATGGGGAAGGGGTGGCACACATGTCACATAATGACCATTTATTGGGTTTGGGGACACACCAGGTTTTAATATTTGTGTAGTTAAATCCACCAAAATTTTCTTTTTAGCTTCTCCTATAGTCATTTTCTTATTTTTCTTCCTCATTCCAAGTAGCTCCAGCCTCTTCCATTCAGGGATTGTTAATTAAGGACCAGTTATGGGTAACGCAGGGTCATATGTAGGTCCAAATTTGTAATTAAGGGGTTTTGGCCCTTCTCAAAAGTTACTATCTAATAGGGGAAGGAAAAGTCATGAAAAATTCCAAGGTAGGGGTGGGCTCCCTAACCACTGGGGTAGCATCAGGTGAGGGTGGGCAGGGAGAGATAGGCACTCTCCCCTCTTTCTCATGTAATGTTTTTTGGGGATAATTCTGCTTTGCCCTTTAGGACCAGGGAAGGCCAGAGCTGAAAGGGGAAGTCATCTGGTCTAATGGCTTCCAGTCAGTGCTATAACCCAAGTTTGTTGGGTATGTCGCCACTAATTTTCAGATGATTTTTTTTTCATAAGATAAAATGGAGTCAAGGTTATCTCCTGAACACCATCCCAGCCTGTCCCTGTTTTCATCTATTTATTTAACAGACATTTATTGAGCCGGCACTGTTTGCCAGTCCCTGGAATATGGCAGTAAACAAAGCAGACAAGGCCCCTGCCTTCTTGGGGCTTATGTTCTAGTCGGGGGAGAACATAATGAACAAGTGGACATGGGATTGAAGATTGCGATAATTGTTGTGAGATGCAGGGTGTTTGGGACAGTGTCTCTAAAGAGGCAATGTAAGAGCTGAGACTGGAGGGATGAGGAGTGTCTTAGTCCATTTTGTGCTGCTATAACAATACTGGGTAATTGATAATGAACAGAAATTTATTGGTTTATAGTTCTGAGGCTGGAAAGTCCAATATCAAGGTGTCGGCAGCTGACGAGGGGCTTCTGAGTCATCCCGTGGCGGAAGGAGGCCGAATTTGCTCCTTTCTAGCTGACTTAGTCTCATGATAATGGCATTAGTCCATTCACGAGGGTAGAGCCCTCTCGGCTCAATCACTTCTCAAAGGTCCCACGTCCTCATACTGTCACAATGGCAATCAAATTTCAGCATGAGTTTTGCAGGGGACAAACATTCAAACCCTAGCAAGAAGCCAGGTGTGGAAAGAGTTGGGGAAGAATGTTCCAAGGTGAGATCATGGCAGGTGGAACATGGAATGTTCCAAGGAGTGGGCAGGAGCTGGCACGTGTGGGGATAGAAAGCAGCCGGCGAGCCTGAAGGGCAGTGCCATGGTCAGACAGGACCTCAGGAGGCAGTGGCCACAAGAAGGGGATGGCCGGTCTTCAGCGCTGTTGAAGTTTCATGAGACCCGTAGACCTTGTCTGTGTGTCTCTCTCTTTTGCTGTTTCGTGGTTCACTATAAATAGTTACTCACATGGGTTACACCCAAAGAGAAAGAGCCCACTGCTGTGTTGGCTGCGTACTTCATGTGGTGTGAGTTTGGCCATACGTGTGCTGCAGGAGGAGAAAGAGTCAGGGTTCGAGGGCCAGGGCTGGAAGAGGGAAGTCAGCCCTTCAGGGGAAAGCTCAGCCCTGTGCCGGAGGAGAGCTAGAGCTGCCCAATTGTTGTAATGCCCATTTTGGTAAGGAAAGCTACCTAATTGCTGTCTTAATAAATATATAAATCTACAGTATGAAGGTGCCCCTTAGATGTGGTGGCTTTGGGTACTATGGGTTGAGAACCATGGGTGGTGGCCCTGCTGGGATCCCTGACTAGCCCTCGCTGCCACATGGCTCTCCTCCCTCCCTCTTGCCCTGTTGCCACGGTAACCTCCTTCTTTCCCTCTGTATCTCCTGGCAAGGTGCCGAGACTGGCCTGAGGCCCTGCACTGGTACAACACTGCCCTGCAGACCACGGACTGCGATGAGGGTGGCGAGTATGATGGGATGCAGGACGAGCCCCGGTACACGCTGCTGGCCAGGGAGGCTGAGATGCTGTTCACAGGCGGCCTTGGGCTGGAAAAGGACCCACAGAGATCAGGTAGGGCCTGGGAGACCTGCCCCTGGCTTGGGACAGGGCCAAGCGTGGAGGGACCTAATTCCTATTCCACCGGGAGTTATGACAAGATGCCAGGCTGTATCTCTTCCCCAAGGAAGGGACTTTATGGAGCTGGTATGCAGATGAACGTTTTTATTTTAAGGGTTATATGATAATGGTTATATAGATAGCGGGGGTTTTTTGCAATTTTAAAAATTGCACTGAAATTTTTGTATATGAAATTCACCATCTTAAAGTGTACAGTTCAGTGGTTTTTAGTATATTCACAGTGTTGTGCAACCATCACCACTATATAATTCAAGAACATTTCCTTCATCCTCAAAAGAGACCCTGAGCAGTTAGCAGTCACTCCCAACTCCCCCTACCTCCATTCCTGGCAACCACTAATCTGCTCTCCCTCTGTATGGATTTGCCTGTTCTGGACATTTCACATAAGTGGGATCATACCCTTTTGTGTCTGGCTTCTTTCACTTAGCATAATGTTTTCAAGGTTCATCCATGTAGTGTTCCTTTTTATGGCCAAATAATATTCCATTGTATGGATATACCACATTTTGTTTATCTATTCATCAGTTGATGGACAAGTTATATATTTTTTTCTGTTATATAATACATTAGTCTGCTTGGGCTGCAATGACAAGATACTATAGACTGGGTGGCTTAAATAATAGGAATGTATTTCTCACAGTTCTGGAGGCTAGAGTGTCCAAGATCAAGGTGCCAGCCAGTTTATTTTCTGCCTTGTAGAAGCCACCCTCTTGCTGTGCTGTCACATGTCCTTTCTTCTGTGTACATGCCAAGAGAGAGCTCTGGTGTCCCTTCCTCTTCCTTTGAGGGCACCAGCCTTATATGATTAGGGCCCACCCTTATGACCTCATTTAACCTTTATCAATTCTTCATAGGCCCTGTTGCCAAATACAGTCACATTGTTAAGCTTCAACAATTTTGGGGAGACACAAAACATTCAGTCCATAACAGATAGTAAACCTACTAAACTTCTGATTTCACAGCTATAGGATGAGGCTAAGTTTAAAAAGATTTTAAAAAGTTGTAGTAAAAGTTAAGCAAATAGAATGATACTGCCAATCTATTATCCCTTATTTGAAATTTCTAAATTCAAAAAGCTCTGAAAACTAAAGGTGTTTTTGTAAGTTTTGCACATATTCATTTGGTGGCAGAACCTGTCCTGAACTTACATGAGGCTGTTTATAGTCTATTTCTTCCACTTTCAAACATCCCCAGTCACTCCTGCAAAAGCCCTCAATCTGGTTCTCCTTGGCTCAAATGGAATCACCCACCCATCCCTAAACCAATCACTGTGGTCATGAAGATGGCTCACTCTGATTGGCCATGCCTAAGTCTGGACCAATCCCTGTGATTTGGTGGAGAATGGAGAGTATTCTGATTGGCCAGGCTTGATCACACGTGTACCCTTACAGCCCCACCCAGATCACCTGGAGGGAGAAACCTCAGGGTGCTCTTCCAGATGGTGGGGGACACTGGGCTGGCAAAAACAATAGGTGGTTCACCTCCTTATGCCCCACTTTGCTCTCTTTCAGGGGACTTGTACACCCAGGCAGCCGAGGCAGCCATGGAAGCCATGAAGGGCCGGCTGGCCAACCAATACTACCAGAAGGCAGAGGAGGCCTGGGCCCAGATGGAGGAATAACTTGCCAGGAAGATCTCTGCCAGCTAGTTCCAAGCAAAAGGGCTAGGAGGAAAAGGGAAAAAAAAGACTTAGTTTGGGGAGGGAAAGCATTTTTAGTGTGTTGTAAATCAACTTTTGTATTTCATGTTTTGACTCTTGAAAATGTCTTTGCTACTAGCAGAGACACTACACCTGTACCTTAGAGGCAGGATTTTGGGGGAATGGGTATTGAAAAAGCAGCCTAATGAACCAACATATCGTTTCAAGGTTCTGTTTTTATTTTTGTTTCATTTTTTGTCATGTGATGTAAGAAAGTGCTTTTCTGCCTTGCATGGGCAATATTAGGGCTCTGCTCACCAGCCTTTTCAGGCTGGACTGAAATCTCAGGCCCACAGGGCCCTGTGTTTGTGAATTAGGATGGGGAGTTAACGTCCCATGGGGCGTGTACTGGCATGACTCAGTGCAGCCTTCTTTGTCAGAGCACTTGGAAGTGCACATGGCACTTTCAACAGATGTGAGATTGTACAGTGCCCAGGCCCCTTCTTCCATAGGGAAGAGCCTGCACACTGTTTTCTAGTCTTTTCGTTTAATTTCCTCCCACAATGCAACTGTCAGGCATACAGCCAAATTCCATTTTTAAGCATGCTTTCTACATGGGCTTTATAAAACACATTCAATTTTTGTATGCACACATTTACTACCTCTAACTCCTACATCAGCTAGTGTGGAAGAGGGTGTGCCTCAAAGCTTTTACATGTAAAGACAATGGCTTGGGATATTGGAGCCTTTTCTCCAAACAGTCACGTACCCTGCATCTCAGTGGCAGCATCCACAGTGTGACTGAAGTGTCCCTTGTTCCCTATTCCCTGGCGTTTAATTAGCATCTGATGCTCTTATGTAGAATTTGCTCCCCAGCCTTGTCTTTGGCATTTTCTGCTTGAAGCTAGGCTGATTTTGTGTAACTTGCAGCAGGATGCTTTCAGCAGTAGCCCCTTGAGATTGCATCTAAGATGTATGAGAATGAGAGGGCAAGAACTATAAACACTCATTAATTTCAGTAGTTTCCCCAGGGCCAGGCTATGGTTATCTTTATCTAATGAGCTTTCCCTTTAAACGGAGTTCAGATTTCATATTAGTATGATGTAATTTGGTGATTCAAATAGCAAGGAAAACAGACCGCTTTAATCAATCCCAAATGCCAAAGCAGCCTCTCTTTGTTTAAAAATCAAAATGTAAAAAAGCAGAGTATAACATACAGAACATTCTTATCTGTTCATTGGAACAGGTCCTTCAACACTTGAGTACTGAGTGCTGTGGAGTCATGAACCTGTGCTGGGATTAGGTTCCAAAGTCCAGAGTGTCCCTTAAAGGAAAAATCAAGCAGAGTCAAAATTACCCTCGGAAAATCCCTAAGACCACCCATAAATGACAGTGTCCCTGGTTTTTATACATGGACTCATCACAGTCGGTTTTCCTATAGAAATTGGACCTGGTCACCCTTTTTTCATCTGTACCAGATCAATAGTTGCCTTGCGTTAAGCTGGTGTGTGTGTGTCAGTGCATATAGTTAAATTGCACATGTTAAATGTAAGCAAGAAGCTACTTTATTGTGATTTATCTCTTCAAAGTAATCAAGCCCCATATAACTCATGCTTCTTTTGTTATTGTTAATTCAGCCACCCTTCTCTCTCTGTGAGATTTTGTTATGTAAATAATTTGGGTTCCCTGATCACCAATCTAATTTCTTAATTATGTCATCTCTTCTCTAGCAAGAATTGGCAAGACTTTTTTTGTAAAGGGCCAGATAATAAACATTTTAGGCTTTGCAGGCCATATCACCTCTGTTGCAAATACCCAACCCTGCTGTCATAGTGCAAAAGCAGCCATAGACAATATGTAAACAAATGAGCGTGGCTGGTGTTCCAGTAAAACTTTATTTACAAAAACAGGTGGCCCTCTTGGGCTGTAGTTTGTCCACTCCTGTTCAAACCTTTGGCTGAGCTGCTTTATTAAGCTCTGAGGGCAGGAGCTATCCCGACTTTGTGGCCTCTGGGCCTCAAAAACACAGTGCCTTGGCACAGAGTAGGCACTGAACAAATGTGTAAACAAATTTAGAGCCATCCCTAGTCACTGCTCTGACTTTTTGAGGTTCTAATCAACCAATTAATGTTTCATTTTCTGGACTGGCTTGAGCCATCACCCCTGCAATTCTGCTCCCCACCCACCCACATGGCCTTAATGTCAGTAGCTGGTCCCCTCATCCTCCAGGAGGCTGAGATGGTGTAAAGCTAGGTGACCACGCTAGTTATTGGGCTCTTTTACCTGCCAGTAATCCTGCACTGACTGGGCTGATGGTTGAGCTAGGGCTGGGCCTGGAGCTCACAGACCCTGCAAGCCCGTTCACAGACTGGGTCACAAACCCTTCATATGCCAGGCTGGGTCACCAGATCCCTTCATGCAGGTCTATAAGCTAGGTAACCGGCCACACAATCCTTGGAAGCTGCAAGTCTGGAAAAAACATGGCTGCACAGGTGGGCGCCCAAGGCAGTAAAAACCAGCCAAAGTGGCGTTGCCTTGCAGGCACACTCCACCCACAAACACAATGTTTACAGAACCGCCCCTATCTGGCCCTGAGGCAGGAGAGCGTGACCAAGTTGTTCCATTTTCCCAACAGATGGCCTGGGTGTAGAGCTAAGCAGATGCTCCTGTAAGGACCCTTGAGAGTACAAAAGTAACTTGCAAGATGTTAAGATCCTTCTGAGCCAGCAGAAGAATTTATTCCACCTTCGATACCTAGTTTTGTGCCTTCTAAAGCTGATTAGGGCATCTTCTATTTCCACAAATGCCAGGCATTCCAAGAAGAAGAAAAAAAGCAAATCCAGGACATTGCAGCCCAACTGGGAAGATAACATCAGAGACTTAACTTCAAGTGCAAGAAGCAGGAGAGATTAGCAGAGCTGGCATTATCTGCTACCTTCATCTCACAGATAGAGAAGCCAAAGTTCTAAGAGGTAGATTCTTTCACAGTGATGCTGCTAGCTAGAGGCTAAGCTGGAGCCAGGATTTGAGAGCTGCTGTTATTTAGAGGATCCTGGGAATGAAATATAAAGTTAAACTGGAGTTTAATAGTCCTTTCAGTTTTGCTAATAAAAGAAAATGAATGAATGAATTAATGAATGAATAAATAAGTGAGGCTTTATGGATATATAAGAAGGAAAAACCTCTGAAACTGTAATGCTCTAAATGTCTCTCTTCTCCCCTCCCCTGAGGCAGTATGGGAATTTATCATCAAATGCAACCTTGATGAACCAAGCCATGTAAACTGCCCTTGTTGCTGTTCTAGTGACTTCATTTCCTTTTGTCCCAGCACATTTGTCTACAGAACTACACATGCTTTACAAATCAACAAATGTTTACACAAGCATATGCAGCCTTTGTGAGGGGACAGGAGACAAAATATGCATATTCTGTGTGGATTTGTGCCACTTACCTGTGTTTCTAGTCTCAGAGGTGACCATTTAACCTACTCAAGGTGGACACTGGGCGGGACACAGAAGGCTTGTGTTACAGATTCGTTGTTGCCTGTATACTAAGTTCCATTTCATCTTGCCAAATAAATGTTTAAATGTCTTCTTTCTTTCTTGTTTCAATTTCAAATGTCTCCTGGTAAAGAAGGGGTGAAGTAGGTGGATGGAGGCTGAACTGGATAGCTCATGCCACATCTGAAAGGAGCAGCCACAGCTCAACTACAGATGATTGTCACCAGGAGAGCGTGGGCCCAGTGTTGCCCCACTTTCTGATTTTTCAAGAACTGACGAAAATCGGATATTTTTATGCAAGGTCTCCTGATTTTTCTCATTTGTAATAAATTCCAATAGTAATTTTTAAAGGCCTTCCACATTTGGTCTGTGCTGTCATTTTGCTTTCGATAAAGTATGCAAAACTTGTTTCTTGATTTGCTCATCTATAAAACAAAGAATAATCTTTACCACTACGGGATTGTCACCAGCTTTGGAGGAGATAATGCGTAATAAAGTGCTTTTTTTTTTCTAAAAGATGACCGGTAAGGGGATCTTAACCCTTGACTTGGTGGTGTCAGCACCACGCTCAGCCAGTGAGCGAACCGGCCATCCCTATATGGGATCCGAACCCGTGGCCTTGGTGTTATCAGCACCACACTCTCCCGAGTGAGCCACGGGCCGGCCCAATAAAGTGCTCTTTGATTCAAAGCTTTAGAATATCTTGGTTACCGGTATGATCATTTGGTTTCAAGCTAATAGTTTTTTAATTTTAAGAGATTTGAGCATTAGCATAACTATGCATGATAGATCGAACACACACTTTTGGGTCCACTTGCTCCTAAATCCCCACTACAATGAGAGGAAGGGCATTTTTAAAATCGCATAAGCCCATGAAGAGAGGAGTCAACAGTAACAAAATTTTGGATGCGGAAAAGCAGACGGACTGGAACCAAATTAACGGACCCAAGAAGACTGTATCCTCATCAGGAGGAGGGATATAGGAGAACCCAATTTTTGGTGTCGGGAGAATCCACACAAGGCTGGGGAATTGGCATGAAGAACTTCTGGAAGGCAGAACGAAATGGAGCTAAATATGGAGGGTCAGTTGAAAGACTATTAAAGCATCAGACCATTAGACCTGCTCACTTTGGGCCGGCCTGTGGCTCACTCGGGAGAGTGCGGTGCTGATAACACCAAGGCCATGGGTTCGGATCCCATATAGGGATGGCCGGTTCGCTCACTGGCTGAGCGTGGTGCAGACAACACCAAGTCAAGGGTTGAGATCCCCTTACCAGTCATCCTTAAAAAAAAAAAAAAAAAAGACCTGCTCACTTTGTAGCCTAGAAGCCTGGGACCCCAGGCAGAGGAGTGAGGATATTCTCCTGTAAAGAGTAAGTCTCTGCATCCCCTTGTGCTCCAGGTGCTGGCAGCCTGACTTTGACCTTCCTGGGAGAAGGCAGACAATTGGAGAAATCTCTAGGGCATCTGACTAGCTCAAGATAAAAGACTTAAATGCCTCCTAATAAAACAGGCTGGCCGGAGCACCCCCAGGAAAGGCCTCCAGCACCAAGCCCACCCACACCCACAGAACTTCCCAAACAACTTAGCAGAGCCCCATTCTTAAACTTGAGCAGACAGCCAAAGATCACCAGGTAAGGAAAGCATTTAGTATGAAAGACAGATCAAAACAACCCAACAGAAGAAAGCATCTTAGAGGAAACAATATGCAGGGGAAAGAAAACTTAAGAAAAAAAAAAATGTTACATTGGCCGGTTGCTCATTTGTTTAGAGCATGGTGCTAATAACACCAAACTCAAGGGTTCTGATCCCCATATCGGCCAGCCACCAAAAAACAAAAACGAAAGACAAACTGTCATGAATATCCTTAGTAAGATATTGCATCCATGAAAAGAGAACAAAATGCAGTTCTAAAATTCACACAGCAGGGGCCAAGCCCGTGGCACACTCGGGAGAGTGCGGCGCTCCCGCTGCGGGTTCGGATCCTGTATAGGGATGGCTGAGTGTGGTGCAGCCGGTCTCAAAAAGGACAAAAAATAAATAAATAAAATAAAATAAAAATAAAATTCACACAGCAAAAGAGCTCTTGGGAAAAGTAGAAGTGGATACCTCAAATGGCTCATAAAAGCAAAAATGATTTAGGACTGAATGTCACTTCTTTACTTTCAACCATTACATTAATTGTAAAGAAGTATAACAGTCCTATCAGTACGCATATCATTTAGCAGTAAGCAAATATTTTATCATCATTCAGTGAAGGTCTCAAAAAAGTTTGGTTTCTTTCCTTCTGCGTTGACATGCCTGTCAGTATTTTAGGTCACCAAAAGGCATTGTACGTCTGGTAGGATTGGGTTTGTTTTTTGCTTATGAGCCATTTGAGGTATCCAGTTGTCTTTCTTCCACGTACTTACATTTCCTTTCCCGACTTCATGTACAGTTTTACTTTTTCCAAATAGAAACTAAACTAATTCCAGAGAATTCTAGTCAGAGCTCCAGTGGTAATATCTATTGGAAAAATGAAGTATAAAAGTCTTAAACAAACCAACCAACCCTCAATTTAAAAGTCTAGGAGCCTAATGTAGGAGTTTAAGAGAACAGAGAAAATAAAGGGGAGAGAGTCTTTAAAAAAGAAAAAAAAAAAGCAAACAAACCCAAGAACCCTTCTCTGAACTGAACTGAAGGAGGTGTGTTTCCAGAACAACAGGACCCTTAAAGTACCCAGCACAATGGATAAAATTAGACCTATGCCAGGATTTATCTTCCTGAAATGTCTGAACATGGAGGACACAGAGAAGCTTCCGGAGGGGAAGAACCAGTTTCATACAAAGGATCAAGAATAAGAATGACATCAGACATCTCAACAGTGGAACATTGGAAGTTGGGAGGTGATATCTTCTAAATTTGGGGGAATATGCTTTTTAACCTAGAACCGTATGCCCAAACTATTAATCAAGTAAAAGGGTAGACTAAAGACATGTTCGGGCCGAGCCCGTGGCGCACTCGGAGAGTGCAGCGCTGGGAGCGCAGCAGCGCTCCCGCCACGGGTTCGGACCCTATATGGGGATGGCCAGTGCGCTCACTGGCTGAGCGCGGTGTGGCCGGTCACAAAAAAACAAAAACAAACAAACAAAAAAGACATGTTCAAACATGTGAATTCTCAAAAAAGTAATTAGTCCATTTCTGTTGCTTATAACAAGATATATGGAACTCGGCGTTTTATAAAGAAAATGTAATTTATTGCTTACAGTTTCTGAGGCTGGGAAGTCCACAGTGCAGGGAACACATCTGCTGAGGGTCTTGGTGGTGGTGACAGTGACCCCTCACACTGAAAGATGGTGGAAGCAGAGAGAGACCAACCTCCTCATTCACCCCCCTTTTAAAGCCCTCAGAACCACACCCCTGACCACCTCTTTTAATCCATTCACCAGGGCGTGGTCCTACAATCTAATCATCTCTTCAGGGCCCCACCTTTCAACTACCATAATAGGATTTCCTACCCTCAACAGTTAGAGTGGGGATTAAGCCTCATTGAGGTTGGGGGACATCCAGGCTATAGCAGTAACCTCCCACGTATCCTTTTTCCAGAAGCCTGGTGCAGAGGGACTAACAAGAAATGCCTGGGATCCACCATAAGAGCGAGGTGAAGTGAGTCCCCAGGGTGATGGTGAAGGATGATCCCAGCCTAACGGCTTTGCCATGAACTTAGAACACAGGCAGTCCCCAGCCCTGTCAGGAAGCTGTGGGAAAAATGTCTTCAAGAAGCTGAAGTGGGGCCGGCCGAGGGTTCGGATCCCACATACAGACCGGCCGCTCACTGGCTGAGCGAGGTGCGGGCGCATCCCATTGCCGATCCCAGTCCGGTACGGGCGCGACACTGAGGGTTGCGATCCGTTGCCGGTCATGAAAAAAAAAAAAAGAAGCTGAAGTGACAGAATACCTCATGTGTCTACACTGCAAGGATGGATAGTTTAAAGTTAACTTAAGGATGAAGTCATAGAAACGAGGTACATTTTTAAAAAGGCAATTATTAACTCTAAAGCAAACAATATTTTCCAGAAAAGGGAAAATCATCATAGAGTGTATAGCCAAGCTCTGAATAGCATTTACTAATTACTATGCAAAGAAATTACAACATGATTCTATCAGGAGGGTGAGAGGGAGTGGTTGTGTGAGTGGTGGAGATGGGGCAGGCAAGGGGTAGTTATTTTGATAACAAAACTTGTAGAACTGATATTATGCACATGTGCAATGTTGATAAAATTATCAAATTAAAATAATTTAAAATATTTTCTAAGTTAAAAATACTAAATTTGCTCAATTAAAAATTCATTATAGTGACTAACGTATTGAGCAACTACTACTAGATTTTAGTGAGCCTAAGACACCATCTATTTTAAGATGCACCATGATTTTATATATTAATTAAAAAAAAAACACTGAAAAGAAACTATGTCATTGATCATAAGATCCAAGTCAATTTTAGAGATGTTTAAATGTGAAAACCTCTGTGTCTTAGAAACAATAATCTATGACATTATTGGTCCGGGCACATGTGGCCATCTCTAACCCTGCAACAAACCTGAGTGTTACTGTGAGCATTTTACAGATGAGAAAACTGAGGCTTAAAAGGGACCCAGGCTGGTCAATTAGCTCAGTTGCTTAGAGCTCTGTGCTGTAACACAAGGTCAGGGGTTCGGATCCCCACAATGGCCAACCTCCCCTCCCACCCCAAAGGGGGGAGGGTTCCCATAGTGAAAGCTGTTTCCTGGAATGTTTTCATTAATTAAGAAGGAAAGTTGTAGTTTGGAAGAAGCTCAGAGTCTGTTGTAGTTTCAACATTAACGATGCCGACCGCACCATTATTCCCGGAAAGCCAGGAGTGCGCTTGCAAAGCAGAAACCCACAGGGGTGGTTGGAAGATGCCACCAGCAGAGAAGCGACACAGGAAATCTCACCTGCCGCACACACACGCGGACAGCGATGGGACTGGCAGACTGACACCCAGTATGTAGACAACCAGACTTTCAACTCAGGTCTGTCTTGCCCTGGGGTCTACAGGGTGGACCTTTGAGTGGCTGAGGGGTAAGAGGACAACACGTCCCAGTTTGCCAGGGAGAGTCCCAGTGCACGTCTGTGTCCCAGTACTCTTTCCAATTAAGCCTTTGTTCCAGACAGAAGTGCCCTGGTCACCTTGCCAAGGTGACCTCTTAGTAGTCTTCCATTCTGGAAGGCCCAGGCGATCGGCTGGTTTCCTTGGTTGCAGGTAACAGACATCAACGCTGGCTGACTTTAGTATTCCCATTGGGGAGGAGGAGAAGGGCCCTAAAGATTAGAGGGAAGTGTTAAGAAAATTTTTCCGATGATTTTGTTACAAGCTTTTTTTTTTTTTTAAAGATGACCGGTAAGGGGATCTTAACCCCTGACTTGGTGTTGTCAGCACCACACTCTCCCAATTGAGCCACGGGCCGGCCCCTTTTGTTACAAGCTTTTTTTTTTTTTAAAGATGACCGGTAAGGGGATCTTAACCCCTGACTTGGTGTTGTCAGCACCACACTCTCCCAATTGAGCCACGGGCCGGCCCCTTTTGTTACAAGCTTAATTTTATTACAGTCTTATTGCAAGTGTAAACCCGCAGGAAGGCCAATTCAAAGATTCAGACGTGGTAAAGACATTTTCAAAAAAATTATTTTTTATTACAGCATCACCTATACAGAATAAACTGCACAATCTTAAGTGTATGCCTTGATGACTTTTTATGTATGTTATACATCTGCATACCAACAACTCAGATCAAGATGTAAAACATCTGCAGCCCTGCAGAAAGCTCCCTCAGCCCCCCTCATAAGCAGTACATCCCCACCCCACCCCGAACAAGGGTAACCAATCTCCTGACCTCTGTCTTAGTAGAGACATTTTATGGGACAAGAGAATGATTAGATAATCATTGTTAGACAAGATAGAAAAGAAAAGAATATTCTGTTAAAGGTCACTGCTCTCTTGTTTTGTGTGTGTTTTCGTTTTGGCCGCTGGCCGGCTGGTACAGGGATTGAACCACTGGACCTTGGTACTCTCAGCACCAGGCTCTTATCAACTGAGCTAACTGCCAGCCCTTCACTGTGCTTGACTGACAAATGATAGTCAACTGGATAATAGAAAGCTAGCTGCCCAGTACAAATATCAATGTCATTAAATTTCATAAGAAAAATGCTTAAGCATTTTATCAGGAATGCTAATTTCTTTCCAGAAAGAGGTTCATGTACAAAGATTTGGTCTCAGACCGGGTTTGGGATAATTTTCTGTTCAGGGGGGCAAAGGGAGCAAGAATGGAGCAGATCCAATACTGAGCCCCACCCACATCCCCACTACCCACAGCCTAGGGCTTATGCTATGCAGACAGACACACTTCACTTGACATCTGCTGCACTGGGGGCAGGAGGCAAGTGGGCAGTGTTGGATCTGTGGTGCTTACCCTTGTCCCCCCACCAGCTCCCATTAGCCAGGGGCAGAGAAGTAGACACACCAAGGGGTAGTCAGGTGTTCAGTCCCTCCCTCCCTCCCCCTGCATACCACTGCCTAGACCCTGTGGGTCCAGGGTTCTCATGCAACATTCTGCTTCTCCTGCTCCTTAGTTTCACATCTGATTGTCACAAGATAACCGTATAATGGGGCTGCAGGACCGTAAAAAACTCTCCAAAGGGGGCTCTGGGCTCTACCTCCCAGGATCAGTCTGCATGCTTGCAGTCTCCCTGTCAACTAAGCATCCTGCTCAGTTTGTGTTGGAATGGACACACCTGAATTGCTCTAGAATGTTCTGGCAGAAATATCTCTGGCTTCATTTGAGCCCTCACCATGCAAGGGGGTGGGGAGGATGATTGGTTACAATTGATAGATACCAGGCAGCACTAGCTTTAGCAGAAAAGGGGAATTTATTACAATGATAAAGGGATGTCTCCAAGAACAGGCATCCCACTGGGCCTTGAGAAGGGTCTTGACCTGGGAGCCAGAAAAACATCAGGATTTCTCTATGACTTTGCTCTTCTCACTCTATCATTCTTTCTTTTTCTACGCACTGGCTTTCTCTACCAACCCATTTTAGAATATGGTCACCCCAAATCCCCCTTTCCCCCTAGTTCCAGCCAGTTTCAGGGACTAATTCTAACACAACACAGTTAAATGAACAAGTCCGTAACTCATCATTAGTCCAGATCCTCAAGAGAGCATCTGACTGGTGCAACGTGAATCCTATATCCACCATAGAACTCACTAGCCATGGCTGTGGAGGTAGGGACTCACAGCACAAAGACTGCTGCCAGGGAACCACTCTCTGAGCTGGTGAGACAATTCCTAGAAAAGTGGGACTGGGCAGAGATTCCAACAATTATTTTTCATTGTGGGGACATTTCCTTTTCCAAAACTCATTACGCAACTTACAAGCAAAATAAAGTCCCTCCTGGTATTAAAATACCATGACTAGATGAATGCTCCGATTGACCTCAAGGACTATTCGTCATTCAGCTTTGAATGCCCCACAATGCCTGGCCTGTATCCTCAATAGATGGCTACTTCTGTATTTATAAAAATTCCTTTGAAAGCAATAAACTCTCTTAGCACAATGAAATCTTTGCGTATCATAACTTATGTTAAAGATAGATGGAGTAAAAAAAGAGAATAAAAATAAATTTAAAAAAAAAACAGAACAACAACAAAAGACAAAAACAAATTAAAAAAAAACCCAAAATAAATAAATAAAGGTAGACAGAGGAAAAAAATAGTTAAAGAGGGAGGGCTTGAGGAGAAGGAAAGATATAGAATGTCCAGGTATTAGAGGTGTGTACCAACTGGATATTAACCAGAAACTTGAATCATGGCCGCGAAATATCTAAAACAAGTCAACATAAAACTAGAATTCTACTTACAAAAGTGTGATTTATATGGCTTGCTGGGGACATATCCAAAGCACAGCCAGCAGTAGTGGAGTTGCTGCCTAATACCCCCAATGAGTTGGGCTGAGCTCATTGTGTTAATGGAAAAGGAAGATAAGCAAATGTGTGGGAGATTTCAGATTTCTTATACTAGTAAATGTGAAAAATGAAGTGAAGTGCTTTGTTTCCCAGGAAACAATAGCTTACCAAAATTGACTCAGAAAGAAGTAGAAAACCTGAGAAGAAATGGAAAAAAAGTCATCAAAGGTCATATAACTTGGCAATACTTAATGAAATGGAAAATATACATATG
Organism: Galeopterus variegatus; assembly: GCF_000696425.1. Taxonomy (NCBI): domain Eukaryota; kingdom Metazoa; phylum Chordata; class Mammalia; order Dermoptera; family Cynocephalidae; genus Galeopterus; species Galeopterus variegatus. The sequence goes on along the minus strand of NW_007727127.1, from coordinate 340,036 downwards.
ATCCAGCAATTGTATTTCTGGTGTATTCCTTAGAGAAATATCCACACATATGCACAAGGAGCCACGGGCAAGGTTATTTCCTGCCATATTGTGTGTAGCGACAATAATTTAGAAACAAATGTTATTCATAGCATGGAATGAATTAGATCTACATGCATCATAATAGACCTTAAAAACATAACGTTGGAGTGACAAAAGCAAGTTTTCGAATGATATTCGTACAATGCGATAACATTTATATAAATGAAAAACATACAGAAAACCATACTATGTATTGTTTATGGATATATATATGTAAAAGTATAAGAAATTATTAGAAGGATACACATCAAATTCATGATATTAGTTACAGGCAGGGAAGGATGTTTGGGAAGGGGGCTTTATTTTTATTTGTAATGGTCTAATACTTTTTATTTGCTATAGTCCAATATATTTCTTAATGGATTTTTAAAAGGACAATATATTTGTATCTTTACTTGTGTAACTTTTAACAGAAAGTATATATATAGGAAAAGAATTAGCAGCAAAAATGCCCCAGTATTAACAGTAATTAACTTAATTCCAGGTGGTGGGAATATTATTATTATTTTTTCTCTGTACTTTCTCTGTATTTTAATTATCTGTATACATCAACATGGATTGATATTTTAAAATATAGTCGGGTAAAAAAAAAAACCCCGGCCAATTGCAGATCTATACTAATAGTATGATAATACTTATGTAAAAACCCATACACAGTAGAAATAAAACTATTTTCTATGTGTGTGTATATATATCTCCGTAAGGATAAATCCATATACATTATATCCATATAAATTCACAGCAAAAGATCTAGAAGGATATATAGTAAGCTGACAATACCACCTACCTCTTAGGATGGGAGTCAAAGGTAAAAGAGCATTTGTATTTTATCTGCAAAGTTGGATTATTTTGCAACAATTCATATATCATTTGTGTAACTAAAAATTTAAATACATAATTTTTCAGGGAGAACTGGCCAGGCCAGCTCCCGTGGTTTGGCCGTCAGAGCCCCTACAGCGGGTCCTACCAGGATCAATCTTTTTCTCCCGGGGACACCTAATCCCGGGTGTGTGGGTTACATTGAGTTAACCAGGGGTCTCCAGGTTAACCATCCGACTCAGAATACGGATTTTTAAACTGCTTTTCGCTCTAAAACCTACTTGGAACAAGCCTCAGTCTAAATATTGGAGCAAATACTTTATTTCAAATACATGGCATGTTCTAAATAATTCTATCATGATCAGGTAAAACACAGATCAAACAAAGATACTCTGATACAAACACATTGCATTTTCAAGGAAATTAAATGAGCATGCAGGCATTAAGTCATTTCTAGAAGCCCCTCTTCCACGTAACAAGTCTGTGAACCATGGAGCGGGGGAGGGGAGGACAGCCGAGGGTAGAGGGTGTATTTCTTCCTGCCCGGCGGGCGGGTAGCGTGGCCGAGCGGTCTAAGGCGCTGGATTAAGGCTCCAGTCTCTTCGGGGGCGTGGGTTCGAATCCCACCGCTGCCAAGTGGGGTTCCCTTTTTTCCACCCCCGGCGCCGTTTTGCGCTTGCACCAGCGCCCCCACCTGCCCGAAGAGATGCACTGCCAGCGTGGATGGCTCGGCGAAGGGGCGGGCCGCGCGCCGCGCGCCGGGCGGGGCATTGTGGGTAAGAGGAAGCGCGAGGCCGGCCGCCCCCCACGTGTCGCCGGAGCGTCTCCTCC
>NW_007727127.1:297965-337837 GCF_000696425.1 Galeopterus variegatus | reverse complement strand
TGGACCGGGGAGGGCGCCTGAGCCCGCCGGCCTCCTCGTGGCCGAGCCGGCCCGCCCGCGGCTCTCCACTCCGGCGTTCGGACAGAGGAGGTGTCAGCATGTAAACAAGGTTGCTCTCTCGGGGGAGCTTTAGAGTGACTGGGCTTGGGGGCGGGAAGAAGCGATCGTGACAGTCGCCCCAGTGTTCCATCCGTGTGATGGGGACGGTGGGAATCCTGCTTTATAGGGTTGGGCAGGGGGCTACATAGGGCGGACGGGTGGCGCGCCGCTGGCAGCGCTGGATTCGTGGCGGAGGCTCTCGCACTGGAAGAAAACATGTTGCGAGAAGTAACAAGCCCTCCCGCGGGTTACGGTTGCTATGCCTCACCGCAGCCCAGTGGGGTCGGTCCTTACCGGGGATTCCCGTCGCGTTGTGACAATAGGAAAGGCAGGGAGGGTAGACTACTCCAGTTGTGCCGCAGGTGGGACGTGGTAGGGATGGGATTCGATCCTGCGGTGGTTTGCTCCAGCGTCCGGGCTCTTACCCACTACACCACCATACTTTTTATCTCGGGGATGTTCAGCAGCAGCGGATAAGAATAGGAATCAGGATCTTTTAATATCAGCTAGACCCGGGCTTCTATCCTGACCCTGATGTTGTCTAGTACTGTGACCTTCATTTACCCTCTCGGGACCTCAGTTTCCTGATTTCTAAATTGGAGATGATAAATCTTATTTATAGGGCTAATGAGAAGATTAAATGTAAATTATTCTTTGTGTTACATTGAATGTGCCAGGCACTGTTGTAGGCATTGGGAGAACAGCAGTGAATTTTATTTTATTTTATTTTAATTTATTTTTTAAAAGATGACCAGTAAGGGGATCTTAACCCTTGGCTTGGTGTTGTCAGCACCAGGCTCATTCATTGAGCTAACTGGCCATCCCTATATAGGATCCAAACCTATGGCCTTGGTGTTATCAGCACCACACTCTCCCGGGTGAGCCACGGGCCGGCCCACAGCAGTGAATTTTTTTTAAAAGTAATGATTCCTTTATTATCTCCATTTTATGTTCGAGGAAACTGAAGTACAGAGAGGCCTTCTAGTTTACTTTCTGGTGTGGGAGACAGATGACACCTACGCAAATGGACCAGGTAGTTCCAGATTATGATAAGAACCACTAAGGAAATAAAACAGGGAGATGTGGGAAGGGGGTGGGGAGGCTCTTTAAGATAAGGTGGTCAGGGAACCTGTCTCCTCCTGGAGCGGGTGGTGGTGGTGGTGATAATTGAAGGAGCCAGCCTTGAAAGGCCCTGGGGGAAACATGATGTAGTAAGGGTCTGAGGTAGGAAGCCCAGCAAATGGCCACCAGACCAGTTGGATGGTGGCGGGAGCAAGGTGATGTGTAGGGCCTTAGGGGGCAGTGGAAAGGAGTTTGGAATTTTTTAAAAATTTTTTTGGTGGCTGACCAGTATAGGACCGGAACCCATGACCTTGGTATTGTAAGGCTGTGCTCTACATTTACATTTTGAATGAACAAGGGTAGAAAACATCATTGCATCGCACATAGTAAGGACAATTACGGTTATGTGAGCCTTCATTTCAGTTACGTAATTGTGTGTACGTTCTGGGTCATTTATTTATTTATTTGCTTATTTATTTTCCTGAGTCATTTATATGAAATGAATTCCTTACTGTGAGTCTTAGGCTGAAAACTTTGAAAGCCACTGAGTTGGATTATATTGGCTGGGAGGATGAAGGGAGGTGATAACCTTTGCATTAGTCCAATCATATGTGCTATCCAGAGGGAGGAGCTCTAGCTCTCCAGCTTCCGGGGACCCTCATCTTCCCTGATCTCAGGGACCGGGCAGAGGCCAGCAGGGCACAACATTAGCTGAGAAAGAGTGATTGCTGCTTGGGCACCTCCCAGGCCACACCCTCTTAGTGCATATGATCTGTTCCCTTGCTCATCTGGAAGTCCCCAATCTCAGTTGTCCACAGAGCCAGCTGCAAGGAAGGAGCTTGACATATATGTCTGTGGCACTTGACAGCCAGTGCAGATGGGGTGGGGTCCTGAGCTCTCCCCCCAACACTGCCCTCTTTGCACAGTAGCAGGCACCTAAAACTCTTAATTTTGGGCTTCTGATTTTCATCCAGTCTTCTATCTCCTGAACTGTTGTGATAGCCTGTTTCTCTGCAGTCTCTCTTTCTACCCCCTCTGGATCTTCTTCTGTAGGAAGATCCTTATGTAGCTGACTACTAAATAGCATTCTTGTGGTTCATTTATTCAGACAGCAGATATATATTGAGTGCCTGCTGTTGTCAGGCACTGGGGGGTACAGCAAGGGGCAAAATAGACCCAAGTCTTGGCCTTCACGAAGCTAACAGCTTAGTGGCAGTGGGGGTGGGGACAGATACAGAGCTATAAACTGTCACATGGTGATACATACTGTGGAGGAAAGCAGAGCAGAGAAGGGGGCGTGCAGCCTGCAATTTTGAATTTGTGGACAGGAAAGATTTTAGGTGATGTTTGATCAAAAACTTGAAGAGGTGAAGGAGGGATCCCTGGGATTATCGGGGGTAGTGTAATTAGAAAGGCCCGGAGTAGGTTTGGGAGGGGAGAGGAGGGTAGGAGGCTGGCGGGGGGCATGGATGGAGATGAGGTCAAGAGGCAAGGTGGGTGTTTTAGGGCCTCGCATGGGATGATAAAGACTCTGGCTTTTATTCTGAGTGAGATGGGACCCTTGGAAGGTTTTCATGCTGAGTAACATGATCTGACTTGGTTTCCAAAAGGGTCACTGGCTATGGGGCTGAAAAAAAAACCCGTGGAGGGGGCAGGGTGGAAGCAGGGACACCAGTCAGGAGGTGACCACAGTAATCCAGGCAGAAGATGGAGCTGGCTGCACTGGGGAGGTGGCCGTGGGGGCAGCCAGGTTCCTGCCTTACTTTGAACTGAAAGGATTTGCTGGAGTGGGATGATAGGAAGGATGGATGATGCCAAGGTTTTGGCCTCAGGAATCTCAAGTTTAGAACGTGTAGTAAGTGAGATGATTTCAGGTGGTGGCTGGGAAGGGGGCTTAGATGACATTGAATTCCATGCTGTGAAGGTATTATGCCCTTTTAAATATTGAATAGTTCACATGTTAAGTAGATAAGACAAAATTGTGATGCTGTTACCCAAAAGCAGAGGTTTGGGAACCGCTGAGGTCTGTGGGTACCCAGGTGACCACCCCTTCCCTTTGAATTTAGGAAAGGTCAGCCCAGCTGAATTGCTCACCTCTGCCAGGTACTTGTTGAAGTCCTTCCTGTCGCCTAGAATTCCTGCCCCCCTCTGCTATCATTACTTGTCCAAGTCCTTCTTTCCTTCAAGGCTCCACCTGCCCCCTCCACCAGCAGGAAGGCCTTCCCTCCTCGGAACTCTCCCACCTGTAGCTGTCACCTGAAGTTGTCTTGCTTGCTGTGTGACTTTGGTAAAGACATGTCAAGTGTCTCTGAGTTCCAGCCTCTTTGTTATAAAATGAGGACAATCAAGCCACCTCACAGGATTATTGTGTCAAATACATGAGAGAAAAGTGTATGAAGAGGGTCATTTTTAGACCCAAAACACAGAGAAGAGGCCTTTCACTCAGGATTAAAGTTAAAGTCAGCTTGAAAATCAAATATCAGATGGCCTGCCCGGGAGCGTGGTGGCACTCCCGCCGAGGGTTCGGATCCCACATACAGACCGGTTCCCGCTCACTGGCTGAGCGAGGTGCGGGTGCGACACGGAGGGTTGCGATCCTGTTGCCGGTCCCGGTCTGGTACGGGCGCGACACTGAGGGTTGCAATCCGTTGCCGGACACGAAAAAAGGCAAAAAGGAAAAAAAGAAAAAGAAAAGAAAATCAAATATCAGAGACAGAGTCGCCTGGAAAGCCTTTGGACTGTCTCTCCTCTTGCTTGACTTCTGTCTCTTCTTTAAAGCTTGCTGTGGTCCTCAGTTCCCGAATGTTTTAATCATGGCTGTGAACCTGCCAGCCTTGATCCTCCTGCCTGGTGATGGATTCTTCTTTGTGAGTGGTCAAGAAATCCTTAAAAGCAGTCATTTATTTTTCCCACAGGTATAGCAAACACGTGTGGACCCGGGTTTACCTGCTTGCACCCACTACTTGGGTGTTTTTATTTTTTTGGCCGTGGGGTATATGGGTGGCTGTTGACTGTTGACTTCACAGTAGATATAGGAAGAAGGTCAGTGTGTTTATTGCGGCTCCTCCTGTCTGCAGGGTCTTTCGCAGAACAGGTATCCCAGGAATGTTGGTTGGATGACAGACTAACAGTCCAGATCTCTTGCTGTCCTTTGCAGGTCAAGTCTGAGGACTGCGTGGCTGGCTGTCCCCTAGTATGGCCAATGAAGAGGATGACCCGGTTGTACAGGAGGTAACTGCTGCTCTCTGCTGCATGGCTGACCCCCCACCCCCAAAACCAGGTCTCTGGTCCACCATCACCTTGTCAGAGAGGCCTTCTGTGACCACCCTAAATCACACGGGGCCCTCCTCGTACACAGCCTCCTGCATCTCTCTCTTGCTCTACCTTGGCCGTTCCTAGTGCTTCAACAGAGCACTTGTCGGCCCCTGGATAGAAGTTCGTTTGCTTCTTGTTTTTTCACCACTGTGTCTGCAGAGCCAAGTGCGCTGCCTGGCAGATGAATGACGCTCAGTGACTATTTGTTGAACGAATGAGTTCCATAGCCCCTTCTTCCCGGGCTTACCCAGGTTCAGCCACCAGCAGCTGTTCACTGGACCCACTGTGAGCCGGGGGCTGTGATGCAGCAGTGTCCCTGCCCTGGGAAGCTTGCGGGCTATGGGCGAGACTGACAAGGAGGGAGTCTCAGAATGCAGATGGTGGGAGGTGGGCTCCGGAGTGCGCATTAGAAGAGAAAGTTGTTTAAGGTCAGACTTACCCTTCAGAATCCTTTCAGTCTAGGACTTAGACCTTCAGAGGTCAAAAGGCAAAAAGTAACTGTGTCTGCCTGTGGCTTCCCTGTATCTGGAGCCCAACCAACCTCTGGTTTGAAGGTCAGGGGCGAGGGGAAGGTCCCTGGAGCTGAAGAGAGGGTGGTTCTTCCTTGTTTGGGGGATGTTGCTGACTAAGTTTTTGAATTCTAATTATTTAAATGCTTTAAGCTGCGACTACACTGCAGTAACAGGAGCTTCAGTAGGGGTGATTGGTGATAGGATAGACAGAGCCACTTGGCTGCAAGGGCAGGGTGGGCACCTTCTGCAGCCGATGGACCCTGGAATGCTTCTTGTTCAAGCGGTGACTTAGCTGAGTTTTTAAGCATTAGTGAGCAGTCGAGGCTCTGGGGAGGCATGTGTGAAGGGCATTCTAGGAGGGGAAAAGCACATGCAAAGGCCCAAGGGTGGGAGAGAACATGGATTGTGTGAAGAGCTAGGAAGCAGGAAGGTAAACTGCTGCACGGGGCATGGGGTGGGGGTGGTTAGTGCTGGGAGGAAAGAAAGTGGGGCCAGGCCTGTCAGGAAGGGCTGCAGACCACAATAAGACCATGTAAGACAGAGAGACAGGCCAATCCAGGCCAGGTGAGGCAGGAGGCAGGCACTCCCCTGCTCATCTCTTAGAAAAGTGTTTAATCTGGCTCCAGGATGCATCTTGATCAGGGCAGCTGGGGAAGATGTGTTCTTACTGGGTTATAGTGAACCTGGGTAGGGACCAGGCGAACTCTTGTCCTGGTCCCCCTGGGAGTTGTAGGGAGGGAGCCCTGGATTTACCTTCATCCCTCAGTATCCCTGGGGTATTGGTTCTGGGACCCCCATGGATACCAAAATCCACAGATGCTCAAGTCCCGTATGTAGAAGGGCGCAGTATCTGTATATAACCTACACACATCCTCCCATAATCTTTCCATTTACTTTTTATATTTTATTTTTTTGGCAGCTGGCTAGTAACAGAGGTTGAGCCCTGGACCTTGGTGTTATCAGCACCGTGCTCTAACCAACTGAACTAACCAGCCAGCCCAATTTCCTGTACACTTTAAATCATCTCTAGATCACTCATAATACCTAATACAATGTAAATGCCATTTAAATAGTTGTTATGCTGTATTTTTAGTGGTATTATTTTGTTTGTATGTTTTATTGTAGTATTATTGGTTGTTGTTGCAAGGGTTTTTTGTTTGTTTTCAGTTTTTGCAGCTAGCCGGTAGAAGGATATGAGCTTGTAAATCTTGGTATTAACAAGCCTGTGCTCTAAACAACTGAGCTAATAGGCCAGCCGTGGTTTTTTTTTTGTTTAAATATTTTCATCTGGCAGGTGCAGAACCTGCGGGTGTGGACGGCCAGCTGTGTTCAGTCGGGAAGTGTGGCTTTGTTTTTAGCATGAGACAAGCTCTTTCCTCCTCCATCACACTGCCTTGCAGAGCGGCTACCACTTAACTGAAATTCAAGGAGCGTGCACGTGGTTGGGGCAGGCTGGGTACTGTGTTCTGCCTGCTGGTTAAGGCTTCTTCCTTTGTTTCCAGATCGACGTGTACTTGGCCAAAAGTCTGGTGGAGAAGCTCTATCTGTTCCAGGTAATTATGGGGATGTGAAGGTGAAGGTGGTGGAGACGTAGTAGATCCAGCAGGGAGCGATGGGGAAACCTCAACCTTGCTTAGAATTCTGGGTACCAAGTGTGTGATAAGGTCTCTTCATTTTTATGGGTGGGTTAATATTAGTCTCTCATTTCTAAGGTGGGAAAACCAAGGCAGTACTGAGAGGCAGGAATGCATAGTGGCTACAGCTTGGGCTTTGGGGTCAGATGATGGTCTGGATTGAGATTCAGCTCCATCAGGATGTGGCTTCCAGCCCTTGGGCAAGTTCTTTAATCTCTCTGTGCCTCAGGTTCCTCATTTGCAAAGTGGTGATGATGGTAATAATGCCACTGACAAGTCCACATGACTGTGCTGAGGACGCTACCTGGCCTAGGGTCTGCTCTGACAGTGATGACCGCTGCTGCTGTTACGGGGGCCCAGGGAAGGGCTTTCTGGAGCAGCTTGGGGACAGACCCATGAGTGCCCCCAAGTTGTTATCCTTGCTCCTTCCCCTCCTTATCGTAGTGGCTAACATGCATTGAGCACCAACTGTTTGCCGGTACTGTTTAAAGCACTTTACATATGCCAGCCAACTCATTTAATCTTACAATAACCTTGTGGGGGGATTGTTACATTTTTGTAACAGCTTTATTGAGATATACATCAAACACCATAAAATTCCCCCATTCAAGTGCACAGTGCAGTGGATTTTAATGTATTCGTGGGGTTGTGCAGCCAGCACCACAATCTATTTTAGTGTATTTTCGTCTCCCCAAAAGAAACCCCATACCTATTAGTCGGTCCCCAGGCACCCCATCCTCCCTGCAGCCCCCATTCCTGCCTCCAGCCCTAGGCAACCATTAACTTACTTTCTCTATGTATTTGCCTGTTCTTGACATTTTATATACAGGAATCATGCAATGTGTGGCCTTTTGTCAGTGGCTTCTTTCATGTTAGTATGTTTTCAGGGTTCACCCATGTCGTAGCGTATGTCAGTGTTTTTTTATGGATGACTAATATTCCATTGCATGGATGTACTGTGGTTTGTTTATCCATTCATCAGTTGATGGACATTTTGGTTGTTTCCACTTTTTGGCTGTCGTGAATAATGCTGCTGGGAACGTCCATGTACAGGTTTTCATGTGGACACGTTTTCACTCTCAAGTATGTACCTAGGAGTGGAATTGCTGGGTCCTATGGTAGCTCTACATTTAACTTTTTGAGGAACTCTTGGACTGTTTTGCACTATTTTACATTCCCAACAATAAAGCTGTTATTTGAAGGATTTTTGTCCCCATGTTGCACATGAGAAAATGAGGCACAGGGAGGCTACTGACTTGCTCAGGGGGGCCTGGGACAGGATGGCAGTGTGATGCTCCAGGCCTGTGCTGGGAAGAGGCCTGACGTCCTTCCCTTGGGTCTGCCTTTACAGGCCCTGGGGCTGGGGGCTGTCCTTTGGGCCTTCTGAGGCTGCTTCCTTGACTGACTGCAAAGTGATGGTGGTGGTGACAGTGACCCCAGTGTGTACCCACGGAGTGCCTGCCAGGCTCTGTGCCGGTGACACCTCCATGTGCTTCATCCACGTTCATGGCCGCCCTAGTAGGTGAGGCAAGGCCACAGTAAGCAAGTGGCAGAGTCAGGGCTGAGCCCAGGCCTGATTGCAGAACCCATGTCCTTGCCCACCGTGCTGCCCTGGGTCTTGGCAGAGCAGAGGCCTCCTGAACTGTGGTGGGTGGATCTGTGTCAGACCTGGCCCTTTTGGAGGACTCAGTCCAGACCAGCTGTGCTGTAGCTGTTCCTCTCACCACAGCTGTCCCAAGCCACAGCCCAGGAAACAGGGAGGAGTCACTGTGTTGCTGTTTAAGTGGGCTTTGAGGAAATGACCACTTTCTTGGACTAGAATGGAGCTGATCTGAAACGGCCCCCCAAAGTTAGAGCTGACTTTCCACAGTGCCACGCCTCCACCAGGCTCACTGCAGAGCTTTTGAGGATGGGTTCGGCTGTGGCTCAGCGTGCCGTGGGGAGAAAGAAAGGCAAGTTCTGTGTGAGGCAGGATGTGGCAGGTGATCCCGTGTGTGCAGAGCAGAGCAGCGGCTTCACAGCACTCCGTTGATGTGTGGGCCATGTACATACAGATCATTTTGCATAAGAGGGCGTGGAGTCGGGTCAGTGGCAGTCCCGCTCCCTTCTCTCCCCAGCGTTTTATTGCGGGAAAGTTCACACATTTGCAGAAGGAGAGAATGGGACCATGAGTTCCCCTGTGTCCACCATCCAGCTTCAACAGCAAGCAGCACTTGGCAGTCGTGTTTCTCCTCTTTCCTTCCTCGTGATCTCACGTCGCTTGTCCTTCTCTCCCTGGACAGTCTGTAAACTGGTAGTTGGACCTTGGACCCTTCTCTTGACTCCCATGGCGGTGCTCTGTGGGTTACTAGAGCCTGCAGGGCGCCTGTTTGGGTTCCTCATGCTTAGGTGTGTTCCTGTGGAGTCATATATCCTAACAATGCCCTTTGCAAGGAGGCTGGGAGGAGCTGATGAGGACGGGCCTGCAGGCAGAGCCAGCGGGAGACTTGTGGTAGAGCGGTGGTAGGGCCGCTCGGAGCCCTGGATCCTCTGGTTTCTGCTTGGGGTGGTGGTGGAGGTGGCTGTTGATTCTTGGCCAGAGTGCCTGGAGCCCAGCTCTGGTCAGGGTGGACTGACAACTCCCTTCCCCTCCCCAGTACCCCGTGCGTCCTGCCTCGATGACCTACGATGACATTCCACACCTCTCAGCCAAGATCAAGCCCAAGCAGCAGAAGGTGGGGCTGCCTCCATGACGGAAGTGGGGAGGGGAGGGGTGATTAGGGAGCCCACAGAGGTGAGGAGATAGGCCCTTTGGGGGCTGGAGCCTGGAGAAGGAACGATTGCAGAATTAGGAAGACAACCAACAGTTCATAGGGCCTTGAAAGCCGAGGAAGAAAGCGTTTCCAGAAAGCACAGGATTGGCCAGCTGCAGGGGATCAGGGAGGAAAGAGGCTCGAGCCGGGTGAGAGACTGGGATTGCGTGTATGCTCAGGTTCCCAGAATGTGGCAGGGGCTGATGTGAGGAAAGTCTAGTGCCCAGGAAGGCGGGGCTGGTGGGGACAAGGAGAGTGGGAGACGCGCACCCTCAAGAGGCAGCTGCGGCTCTTGTCCCCCATGGCCACGTGAAAATGCTGCTCCAGTCCTGCTAGTTCCACTGATGTCTCTAGCAAGGGTGGAAATAAGGATTTGTGTGAGAAATGTCTGGAATTTGTCAGTGTTGGCACCTAGTTTGGATCTTTGGCAGTAGAGGGGGCAACACACAAAAGTGCATGAACCACCAAAACCCTTCCCCCCCCCACAAAAAAGGGGGCTCTGACATTTCTGTTGGACTTTAGGTTTGTGGCCTTTGGTGTGGACTGAAGTCTAGGGGCCCTTGGTGAGGGCTATATGTCACTACTGCTTCTGGGCAAGGACTAGGGTTAGGAGGTGGCTGTGTCGGGGTTGGAGGTGGCTCGGGGTCCTCATAGCTGGGGGGGTGCTTGGTGCCTCCAGGTAGAGGTTGAGATGGCCATCGACACCCTGAATCCCAACTATTGCCGCAGCAAAGGGGAACAGATCGCACTGAACGTGGATGGCGCCTGCACCGATGAGACCAGCACATACTCCTCGTGAGTTCCCGGCCCGAGTGCTTCACCGTGTTCCAATATGAGCCTTCACAAGGCCTTAAAGACATTGATGCCTTCTGTCCTGTTGTTGGACTCCCCGCTGGTGTCCCAGCCTTTGGAAGGCTAGGCCTGCCGCAAACCCTCCCTTGCTGAGCCAGCTCCTCCCACCAGGTTCTTCCTGGGCGAGTGGGAAGCTGGTCCCTGGAGCTCCCACCCACTACTGTCTCTTGGTCCACAAACAAAGCAGTGGGTTTTCTCATTCCCCAGCTACCCTCCTGAGTCAGACTTAGGCTGCCCTGTAGCTTCGGTTCCTGGCTGTTGGATTTCAGAGGTGTATGGGGTGGCGTGGGCTGTGCCCACCAGGCTCTGGCTCTGGAGCTTCCTTCCTTTGATGTTGGTTCTCCTCATCTCCCAGGAAGCTGATGGACAAGCAGACCTTCTGCTCTTCCCAGACCACCAGTAACACATCCCGTTATGCAGCTGCGCTCTACAGGCAAGGTATCCAGGGCTGGGCATCTGGGGGAAGGGAGAGGCATTATCCAGCCTGGTGTCCAGCTCCCAACTCCCTCGAATACTAGATACCTGTAGGGGCTGGGCAGGTGTGGAAATAACAGAAATTACTGTCGGGGGACTGGAAATGGCCACCTTTGGGTACTTCTGGCCAGACACTGCTGAATTGATAGGGGTGGGACTTCAAGGTCATTGTCCTCCTGGGACACAGATACACACACACAACATAGCATAATTTTTGGAACAAGTGGCAGAATTTTGTTTTTAAATGCGAGATACTTAAGACCCATTGATTCCATTCCTAGGCAGCATCTACCCAAAAGAAATGAAAACATGTGTCCACACAAAAACTTGCACACAGATGTTCATAGTAGCATTATTCATGGTAGTCATTTGGAAACAAACCAAATGTCCATACAAAATATGGTATATCCATGAAATGGAATATTATTTGGCCAAATAAAGTAGTGAAGCACTGGTACATTCTGCAACACAGATGAGCCTTGAGAGCATCATGCTGGTTGCAAAAGGCCACATATCGTATGATTCTGTTTACATGAAATGTCCAGAATAGGCAAATCCACAGAGACAGAAAGTGGATTAGTGGTTACCAAGGGCTGTGGGGAGAGTGCGGTGGGGATCGACTGGTTATTTTTGGAGTGATTAAAGTGTTCTAAAATTGATTATGGTGTTGGTTGCACAACTCTTTGACTATAAGGGTACTTCAGAAAGTTCATGGAAAAATGGAATTAAAAGAGAATGCAAATCTTTCCATGAACTTTCTGAAGTATTCTCATAGATTAAAATACATTGAGTTGTATGCTTTAAATGGGTGAATTGTATGGTATGTGAGTCATATTTCAATAACTGATAAAAAGTACAAGGTGCTTTAAGAGTCTCTAAAGCAATAAGTCAAACAAGGGGCTGGCCCTGGCTCACTTGGGAGAGTGTGGTGCTGATAACACCAAGGCCGTGGGTTTGAATCCCTATATAGGAATGGCCGGTTGGCTCACTTGGGAGAGCGTGGTGCTGACAACACCAAGTCAAGGGTTAAGATCCCCGTAACGGTCACTGTTAGAAAAAAGAAAAATAAAATAAATAAATAAATAAATCAAACAAATTTGAGTACAGAGTAGAATCAAAAGTAGTGTCAAATATCTATAGTCTTCTATTTGAACCACATCCCTTGCAGCCAGGATCATCAGGAAAAGTCATAGTCTTTGTCAGAGACCCTGTAGACACTCCCTCACCCAGCTCTGGCCACATTGCCACCAGCAGACTTCTTAGTGGGATGGGTGGGATTTTGACTGGAAGAGATGGGAGGATAAGAAAGGGAGGAAACCCGGGTGTGGGGGCGGCGAGGGTGGTCTAGAAAGGCCTGGAGGGGAAGAGCGGGGTGTGTTGGTGTGGACAAGTTGCCCAGTGGGGCAAGTGTTTGGGGTAGGGTGGAGGGGACCAGGTTGGGAGGGCCCTGAGTGTTGTAGGGCTCAGAGGCAGGCCTGAAGGAAGAGGCTTTGAGCAGAAGAATCCAGGTGTGTGGTTGCTGTGTCCAGCAGGGCCACATGGTCCCAAGGCTGGAGGACTGGGGGCTGGAGCCTGGGTGGGAGGCAGCTTGGCAGCAAGCCCAGGCCTTCAGAGGACTTGGTGATTCCCTTGAGCCAGGCTGGGTGGGTCAGCCCCAGTTCCTAGAGGCAGGTCTAAGCCTTCCTTCCTCTGCCAGGTGAGCTCCACCTGACGCCTTTACATGGCATCCTGCAGCTGCGGCCCAGCTTCTCCTACCTGGATAAGGCAGATGCCAAGCACCGGGAAAGGGAGGCAGCCAATGAGGGTGAGCCCTGGATCCCCAGCCCTGCTGTCTGTCTTGGCTGGATGGCTTGGTCATGGGGAAGAGTATCAAAGGGATCAGACTGTAGGATGCTTAGCAGCATCCCTGGCTTCCACCCACTACATGCCAGTAGCAGCCATCCCCATGGTCACAACAAACAAAAATGTCTCACATGTTGCCAAATGTCCCCTGCAGGGGCAACACTGCTCGCAGTTGAGAACCACCAGCTTGCCTGTGTCTACAAGCAGAATTCACAGGCATGCCGGCTTGAGGCCTTCCTCATGGCAGGGGTTGAGACAGGGTATTGGGGGCTTCATCACAGACTGTAAGTGGCAGTTTGTTTCTCTTGCAGCAGGAGACTCTTCGCAGGATGAGGCAGAAGAAGATGTTAAGCAGATCACGGTGAGCTGTGGTCTCAGGAGGGGGTTGCAGTCTGGGGGGCAGCAGGACCAGCTTTGTAGCTCAGCTGCCTGGAGGCAGCAGGGGTAGGAGGCTCTGAGCAGAAAGGGCTCTGTACCCACGTGTGAAATGGGTACAGGGTGTCCGTGCTTTCCCACCTTCTTGCTGGGCAGCCTGGAAGAATAACCCAATCTCCGCTCAGCCTGAGTTGTCACTGCTATAACCAGGATGTCAGCCTTGGTTGTACATAATGGATGGGATTCTCAGGCTCAGCTGGAATTGCTTGAGAACAGGAAGACAGGGCCCTGGAGCCCCAATGAACCCACAGACACAGTCTTCCGTGGGGCGTGGATCTAATAGGAGCCTGCATTCCATGTTGATTAACTGTGGTTCTGTCCTTTTAATGATCCGCAGATGAACAGTATCCATTTTAATAGTTATTCCTGAATTTTAAAGATAAGGAGAATATTAGCCTTGCATTTATGGTTTATAAAGTTTCCCCTATGTAGGTTAAAATGGGTATTCAAAGAAAAATGCTGCACAGATAATGCTGCAGACAGTACACAAGTATGATTAAAGTTGTGGTGGATATCTGCACATCCCTGGGCCTGAAAAACGCCAGCGTCACTGGTGTTGGGAGGGTGGTGCTCAGTGCTAGGTGGTTGTCCTGTTCTCTCAGTAGCTTGTTATAAACTCCCTGACCATCTTGGGCCTCATGACCCTTGTCTGATAAGGCATCGTTAGGCCCATGTGCTTTAAAGACCCTTGTGGCTTGGGCACCCCAGGATTCTATAATCCAGCCGAAGCCCCTAGCCAGGACAGGAAAAGCAAGAGAAAGCTGCTCCCTGGCTTGTGTTGTCAGGTCACAGAGAGGGACACAGTGGGAAATGAATTTAAAACACCCGTGTCAGGAAAGGAAGAGGGAGGTGGGAGTAGAAATACCCCATGTGGGGTCTGCTGGTCTCCCAGCAGGGGGCTGGGATGGAAGCCCAAGAAGGGTCACAGGTCTGAAGGCATGACTTTGCCCCCATCCCTCCTCCAGGTTCGGTTCTCCCGGCCAGAGTCGGAGCAGGCCCGCCAGCGCCGTGTGCAGTCCTATGAATTCCTGCAGAAGAAGCACGCGGAGGAGCCCTGGGTCCACCTGCACTACCACGGCCTACGGGTGAGCTGTCAGGGCTGTGACACTGGCCCCAGGGTGGGTGCTGGGAGAGGAGCCCCAGTGCCCAGAAGCAATGTGGCCTCCTTGCCTCACCCTTAACTTCTTGTAGACTCCACCATAGCCACTGGGCATGCCACAGAGAGAGGAGCCAGTCTGTGGGTGTTTGTCCCCATTTCCAGCCTGCCACTTAGTGGTCGCCCCTAGGGAGCAGGAGACAGGGATGCTAGTCTGCTGTTACCCAGTGGTGGTTTTGGCCCCCCGGGATCTCCCAGAGCATCTTGCTGGGCTGACAGGTGTCAGGTTATGAATTTTTCATGCAGCAAAGGCCCCGAAGACAAGCCACACGCCTCATCTGGTGTTGCGCCAAGAACCAGCCGTCTGCCATGTGCCCCAAGTTCACAGCCTCCCTGCCCAGTGGGATTTTTACTGTGCTTGGTTTTCATCTCTTGTATTGATTTTAGAACCTAGTGCTTGTATTGGATTAGGAAAGCAATTGAATATTAGTTCCCGAAGACACCATGTGCTAGGCTCCCCGACTCTTTTGTCTTTTTTTTTTTCAAAAGATGACCGGTAAGGGGATCTTAACCCTTGACTTGGTGTTGTCAGCACCACAGTCAGCCAGTGAGCGAACCGGCCATCCCTATGTGGGATCCGAACCCGGGGCCTTGGTGTTATCAGCACCGCACTCTCCCGAGTGAGCCACGGGCCGGCCCTCCCCGACTCTTTTGGGGGAATGCGCTGCTCTTGATTTCTCTGGAACCTTCCTAGAAGAGATTTGTGTTGACAGGGCCCTAGACTCAGGGTCAGACTTCCAGATACTTCTTACTGTGTGACTGGGGGCAAGTAACCTAACCTCTCTGAGCCTCAGTTTCCTTATCTGTAAAATGGGAATAGTAATAATAGTACCTACCTCGTTGAGTTATGACGAGATGTGTTAGTATACATACAGCCATTGGAACAGAACCTGGCACAGAATAGGTGCCAGATGAATGTTAGCGATTACTTTAATCATTGCTGGTAGTGTTCCTGTGTTATAGACTGGGCTCCGAGGCTCTGGTGTGGGACTGGGCAGGTCATAAAGCCAGGAAGGAAGGTGGTTGAGGCCATGTCATAGAGGCCTTGGGTGCTGTGCTCAGGAGTTGGACATGGTCCTTGGAGCCGTGTGAGGTGCCTTAGGTCGTGAGGACTATGGATGGTGGAGGAGGCCTAGAGGGTGGCCAGGCCTGGGGCATCAGCTGAGGCACCTCCCACACCCTGCTCTCCCACAACAGGACAGCCGCTCAGAGCATGAGCGCCAGTACCTGTTGTGCCAGGGCTCGAGTGGGGTGGAGAACACGGAGCTCATCAAGTCTCCCAGGTGGGATGTGGGATTGGCTGGGTGGGGGGCGAGGGGGGCCGGGTGCCCACCCAGGGGCCCCAGGAGGGTCCTCCTTTGAGACTATGGCAAGGGGGAGGAGTGAGGTGGGGCCCTTGTCCTCTGGAGAAGGCCAGGAGGGTGGGCCTGGGAGGAGTGATCCCCTTTTCTGTAGAAGCTTACATCTGTGAGCTCAGGGACCAAGCCCTCTGAGCTGCTGACCCCTGCCTCTCCCCACAGCGAGTACCTCATGATGCTGATGCCACCCAGCCAGGAGGAGGCGAAGTGAGTAGGGGCAGCAGAATGCCCTCCCCTCCCCTCCCGACCTGGGCACTGGCCTCCGCTAATCCCTTGCCTTCATTCTCGCAGGGACAAGCCTGTGGCCCCCAGCAATGTCCTGTCCATGGCCCAGCTGCGTACCCTGCCCCTGGCCGATCAGATCAAGATCCTGATGAAGAACGGTGGGTGCCTCCCTCTGATCCTGGGGACCTCGGCCCTGCCGGCTCCTGGGATTG
The DNA here is from genome assembly GCF_000696425.1 of Galeopterus variegatus. NCBI lineage: Eukaryota > Metazoa > Chordata > Mammalia > Dermoptera > Cynocephalidae > Galeopterus > Galeopterus variegatus. The sequence goes on along the minus strand of NW_007727127.1, from coordinate 321,869 downwards.
AGTCTGTGGGAGGCGTGTGGCTTGTGTTCAGGGCCTTTACTGCATGAAAAATTCATAACCTGACACGTGTCAGCCCAGGACTGAGGGGTGAGGTCGGGGGGCTCTGCTCCCCAGAGCCTGGCCAGCTTCACAGTATGACAGCATGGTGGCTGGCTCCCTGCCCTCCCCTGCTGTGTGAGCTTGGGCAGGTCACTAATCTTTCTGAGCTTTAGTTTGTTTGTCTATAAGAAAGACTAATGCTTTTTTTAAAAAGCAGAACTTAATCTTTTTGCTTTTGTGTACCTGTTTAAAAAAAAAATCACTGGTGCTATCAAAAGGCTCAACACTGGAGTCTTGCCTCTTACGTAGGTGACAGTGGTGCTCTCCGCTCTCAGACTGCATGGCAGCTGCGTGGAAAAATACAATGGGCGTCTAGGGTGTGTTTTTGATTGAAAGGGACATGAAGTTCCCCATATGTTCAAGGTGCAACAACAAAAGCCCAACCTATCATTTATTACATTAACTGTTTTTTATTTTTTTAAGTCAAACTTTTAAATGTTGGAAACAACAGTGTGCCTTTATCTGCTTGGACCTAGGGAAGAGCATTTTAAAGTAGTGTCACACAGAAATGATTATGCATTGATTTCTCAGCAGTTAAAAGTCTGATGCTCTACCGATGAGCTATCCGGGCTCTGTCCTTTTTTTTTTTTTTTTTTTTGAGACCAGCCGCACCGCGCTCAGCCAGTGAGTGCACCGGCCATCCCTATGTAGGATCCGAACCCGCGGCGTACCGAGTGCGCCACGGGCTCGGTGATTTCTCAGCAGTTAAAAGGCACTAACTACTACTTGAAATTATTGTTTACAGATTAGTGACAAGGGCTGGTGATGGGATCCGATTGGACTCCAACTTTTTTTTTTTTGTCTTTTTTCGTGTCCGGCAATGGATCGCAACCCTCAGTGTCGCGCCCGTACCGGACCGGGATCGGCAACGGGATTGCAACCCTTGGTGTTGCGCCCACACCTCGCTCAGCCAGTGAGCGGGAACCGGTCTGTATGTGGGATCCGAACCCTCGGCGGGAGTGCCACCATGCCCCCAAGCGGCGCACTGTAGCAGTGCGCCACCGGGCCGGCCCCGGACTCCAACTTCTAAATGCCCTTACATTCAGTACTTCCAAACTGAAGTCCAGCCATAAGCTCTTTTGCTAACATGTCAGAGTAATCTGTTTTTTTGTATGTGATTTCTACTTTTATAGACTTGTTTTAAAATAAAAACACATTTTTATAAAAGTGAAAAAAAAAAGAGACTAATGATAGTGGCTGGAGGTTGATGTGAGGATCCAGAGAGATGAGGTTTCTAAAGGGCTTAGCACAGAACCTGGCATGTGAACGTGAACTAGGGTCATTTTAATAATGAAGTGCTATCACTTGCACTGTGTCCTGGCACCCTCACTAAGCTCCATGCGGTAGGTACTGGTCTCCTTAAGGACTCTGAGGGCCGGAAGCTTTAGGGGGTCCTAAAGCTGGGGAAGCTGGTGAACAGCAGACTTGAGCCTTGAACTCAGAGCTGAGTCCCATGCCTGGCTTCTCTGACATGCCACTGTGAGGTCTCTGGGGGCCCAATTAGAGAGGGGAGCTTGCCAGGCCACTGCCTTCCACAGAGGACTTTGGACCTTCCTAGGCCCTGCCCAGTGCTCATGTGGGCTGGAGGCTCGTCTGGTTGGGGATGAGCAGGTGGCCTGTGTTTCAGTCCTGGCTCTGCCACTTACTAGCCAAGTGCGCATGGGTGAGTTTTGAAACCTTTCTGTGCCTGAGTGGTAACATGAGGGTAGTTTAAAAAGTTCGTGGAAAAATGGAATTGGAAGAATGATTCCACGAACTTTCTGAAGGGCCCTCTGTAGTCTTCCTCCTGAGGCCCCTCATCTCCTTTGGTTGGGGCTTCCTCACAGGATCCTGCTGAGGATTTGGAGAGAAGCACACAGTAAGATGTTGTTACTGTTATGCACATTCCGGGGTCGTTATGTGAGCCTGAAGCTGCACAGACTTGTGGTGGGGGAACAGGATGGGCAGGGCCTCTGTCCCTTGTCTAACGTCCCCTGCTTCGTCCTCAGTGAAGGTCATGCCTTTTGCCAACTTGATGAGCCTCCTAGGCCCCTCTGTGGACTCCGTGGCTGTTCTGCGTGGCATCCAGAAGGTGGCGATGTTGGTCCAAGGAAACTGGGTGGTGAAGAGGTAAGCCGTTCTGACGTCTCTTAACGGGAGCCCTGAAGCCTTTTAAATTTAATGTCATTTAAATCTCCCATAGTGCTTCTGTTTGTCCTGCCTGCATTGTATTCTGTCTTCATTGTTACCTTTTCCTGGATTATTTTTTATGTTTCCATTTTCTCCTAAAGTGGAAGTTGTTCTTTTGACTCTTGCATTGGTTAGCCTATGATTTTCAGCTTGCATTTGTGACTCTCCACAGTTTAATATTAATTGCTGCTTTTTACCCTCTTCTGAGATAGCTCAAAGATCTTAAAATGTGATATATTTATCCTCCTCCCAGCTCACGTGCCACCATATTTGTGTATTTAGATTCTCTCCGTATTTTAAACCCCAGGAGACATTACCCTCTCCAGTCGGTTGCTATTCGTTAGATCTGCTTTTGTTTATCTTTTTATTTTGCTGATCATTCCTTTCTGCTTTTTAAAATTTCTATCTGGTGGGCCGGCCCGGTGGCACACTGGAGAGTGCACCGCTTGGGAGCACAGCAGCGCTCCCGCCGAGGGTTCGGATCCCATGTGGAGACCGGTTCCCGCTCACTGGCTGAGCATGGTGCGGACGCAACACCGAGGGTTGCGATCCCGTTGCCAGTCCCCAGTACGGGTGCGACACCGAGGGTTGCGATCCCGTTACCGGTCAGTAAAAAAGACAAGGGCCAGCCCAGTGGTGCACTGGAGAGTGCACCGCTTGGGAGCGCGGCGGCACTCCCACCGAGGGTTCGGATCCCATGTGGAGACCGGTTCCCGCTCACTGGCTGAGCATGGTGCGGACGCAACACCGAGGGTTGCGATCCCGTTGCCAGTCCCCAGTACGGGTGCGACACCGAGGGTTGCGATCCCGTTACCGGTCAGTAAAAAAGACAAAAAGGAAAAAAATAAAATTTCTGTCTGGGATAATTTTCTCCTGCCTAAAGAATCCTGTAGTGCAGTTCTGCTGGTGATGAATTTGCTTGATTTTTATTTACCTAGAAATGCAATGTCTATTTCACCTTTGTTCTTAAAGGATATTTTTAGAGTGTAGAATTCTAGGTTGGAGATTATTTTCCCTCCACACATTGATACAATTTCTTAGTATTCTGACTTCATTGTTTCTGTTGACAAATTCACTGTCAACCTAATTCTTGTTTCTGTGAAGGTAATCTTCCTATGTTTCCCTCTGCCTGCTTTTAAGAATTTCTTTGTTTTGGCATTCCAGTTTGATTAAGGTGTATCTAAGTGTAATTTTTTTTTTTTTACACATCCTGTTGGGGTTCATGGGTCTTGAATTTGTGTCTTGATGCCTTTCAATGGTTTCTCTTCTGTGATTCCTCCACTAGACTATCTACCTCCTCCACCAGACTGTCAGTTTCAAGTGAGCAGGGACTGTGTATTTTGACAATCCCTAATATCCCTAGTGCCCAGTGTAATGCCTGGCGCACAGTAGGCCCTTGATAAATACGTTGCGGCTATATTTTATACATACTTAAATTATATTAATTTTAAGGGGTGTAATATAAAACACATTGGTAAAGACTCATTTTTAAGTAGTGTAGTGTAAGGTGGACAGTCTGACAAAATGTGAATTGCTCTAGATTTTAAATAAGAGTAATTCATTGCAAAAACTTCATTTCACAGTTGGTTGGCCAAACAAATTGTGAAGTATATTCATGGACTGCCACGGGGTGGCGCACTCGCACTGGTGAGCAGGTGCCCGACAGGCGAGCACTGTCTCGGGCAGCCCTCGGGCCCCCGTTCTGTTACACCAGTCTTCATTGTGGAAGGCCTTAGTTATGGCACACCACTCGTTAAGTGAGACCACCGCGGATGAGGGTACTCAAGGAAGTTCATGGGAAAGTGGAATTAAAAGGTAATACAAATCTTTCCACGAACTTTTTGAAGACCCCACAAGTATTTATGCCCCCAGTAAACGAAAGCCAGGAGGGGCCATCCCATCACACACCTGACACTGGGCCAGTGGGGCAAAGGGACTTGCCAGACATCTCCCAGCAAAGCAGGCACAGGGCTGGCATCAGAACCCAGTCACAACTAAAACCTGGGCTTTTTGTGTGCCCTGGTGGTTCTGTCCTTTCAGTTATGACCTGTCCTGGAACTTGTGGGTAGGGACTCCTGGGCCTTGGGTGTTCTGTGAGCCCTGCTCAGATGCTTCCCACACTGCTGCGCCAGATGCCAGGGGGTGACAATCCTTCCATGCCCTGCGCCTCCGTGTCCCTGTGAGGAGATCACAGAGAATTTACACCTTCGTGCAGCAGATTTCTTGACTGCTTACTCTGTGCTGTGCACTGTGCCCTCATTCAAGACTGTCCCTGTCCTTGAGAAACTGGGGGCGGGGCAGACACCCTCACAGCTGTGCATGCTGAGTGCAGCGATCCCCCACGTGAGCCATACTAATTCACTCAGCACATACTCAGTGAGCACCTTCTCTGTGGGGGCAGCGGTGAACAGCATAGGCAGAGTCCTTGTCCCATGGAGCTCAGCCTTGAGGGATGAGTTATTGTTTGTGGCCAGGAAGGCCAGAGCAGAGGAGGCGAGGTGTGCCTGGGGCGTGCTGCGCTGCTGGGCTCCAGCATCTGTGGCTGGAGTTGGGGTGGGGGGCGTGTGCCTCCTTGGCCTGCTCGTTCGCCCTGGGCCTTCACCCTGCAGTTCTCTGCACCTCGAGTGCTGCTCCTGTTCTCTCTGAAGTCTTAACTCCACCCCTGCTGAGGGCCGCTCAGACCCCAGCCCTCCCGCTTCTGACCTCTGACCTCTGCTCACACACCTCACGGGCCGACGTGGGGGCCTCGTAGCTGTTCGATCACAGTTTCTCTTGGCGTCACACACTCTTCGCACGTGGGACTGGCTGTCTTCCAGAGTCTGGGCTCCTTGTGGCCCTGGGCTGCATCCTCGTCTTGTTTGTCTCTGGGATTTTTACCCCTCCCTGAACATGCAGTGGCCTTCGGTGGGCCGGGTGTGTGCTGGCGGGGGGAGAAGGGGTGGGAGGAAGAACTCTTGTGGGGGGGGGGGGCACATCTTTCCCTCGTGGGTATTCACAGAGCCAGGCTCTGGGGGAAGATGTTGGGGCTCAGGCATGTACCTGGGCTGCAGCTGGAGAGCCTGGGGGGGGAGGGAGTAGAAGGAGCTAAGGCCAGGGAGTGACCTGCCGTCCCCGCTTATGTTGGCAGCGACATCCTGTACCCCAAGGACTCATCTAGCCCTCACAGCGGTGTGCCTGCTGAGGTGCTCTGCAGGGGCCGAGACTTTGTGGTAAGTTCTGGGGTGCGCTCTCCTCACTGGGGCGGAGGAGGAGGATGGGCCAGCACAGGGGCACCGGAGCTGCAGGCGGGCAGGGGTGCGAGAGGTGCGCCGTGGGGGTGGACTCGCCGCTGCCTCCTTCCCTTGGAAGCCATGAGCCTTGGGCGTGTGAGAACCTTTGAGTTCCTCTAGCCTGGAGGTTGCAGAAGGGCTGTGTTCTGCCAAGGAGCATGTTTTATTTGGCCTGGATGGTGTTTTAGAAACATTGCCTTGGTTGTCCATTTTTACAAGTCAAAGTCTTTTTTTTTTTTTTTTTTTTTTTTTTTTTTTTTCTTTTTTCCGTGTCCGGAAACGGATCGCAACCCTCAGTGTTGCCCCCGTACCGGACCAGGGACCGGCAACGGGATTGCAAACCTCGGTATTGCTCCCGCGCCTCGCTCAGCCAGTGAGCGGGAGCCGGTCTGTATGTGGGATCCGAACCCTCGGGCGGCGCGCGCCGCCGCGCTTCTCAAGCGGCGCACTATCCAGTGCGCCACCGGGCCGGCCCCCAAGTCAAAGTCTTGATACCAGATTTCTAGCTGTCAGGAGTGATTGGACAGTCTGGCTCTGCTGGGCCAATATCCCCCGCATGGCGCCGACTTTGGGTGGGCTGCTGGTCCCCAGTTTACCATGGTCTTGGCTGCCTCTGCTTCCCTCGTGCATATCACCTGAGTTTGCCACTCTTGAGCCAGCTCATCCCTCCTTTCCATTGTCCCGCCCCACCCGTATTCAGAACTTAAATCCCTCCCCAGACCTTGAACCCCGCACTACCTCCCTAAACCTTGGTGCTGTGCTCTGGGTTTGCTGGGATGTGCCTCCCTGGAGCTGTCTTCCATGACCCCTGAGACGCTCAGGCATGGGCCTGGTCACACAGGGCAGCCCCTAAGCTGTTCGAAGAGTGTATGTTTTCTCTTCTAGAGTGAATGTCCTCAGCTGGTTTAGGCAGTTAGTGTTGAGGTGCCTGAGCAGTGGATGCTCATCTCATGGTTGGGTGGGGGGTAGAGGGTGTCAGTGTGCAGTGACAGCTACTTCCAGGTTGGCTTACCTGGGTGTGGGTGCCATTTATCCTCAGCCGCCTGCCTTCTGCCACTTCTCTAGTCATGCAGATGCCATCACGACTATGAGAGGGTCTGGGTCAGATCTGACTCATTGTAGGTCATCCTTTCCCCTGTGTCTCTCAGACATCCATCCTCATCTCTCCCAGGCACCCCCACGAAGCAATTCAGGGGGCCTGAGAGCTGTTGAGGCAGAGTGGGGTTGCAGGTGGCTGGTGCAGCGAGAGGCCATCAGGAGCCACCACCGTGAGTGCTGCCCTTACAGAGAGCTGGCCTGACTGTGCCTCTCACAACGGTCCTAGGAGGCACTGGGTGCAGTGGTGATGAGATGGGCAAGGCCAGGCAGCGTTTTGGTCGGGTGGAGTGGGGTGTGCAGCTGCCCTGGAGGAAAGGACCCTCAAGGAGAGGGCCCTGGAGGTCCTTTACAGAGAAGAACATGGAGGGAGGCCCAGATGAAGTGACTGCCTAGGGCCAGGAGCTAAACTCGGATGTATTAGTCCATTTTCTGTCACTTATAGTAGAACACCTGAAACTGGGTAGTTTATAAACTAACAGAATTTCTTACACTTTGGGTGCTGGGAAGTCTAAGGTCAAGGGGGTGTTTCTGGTGAAGGCCTTCTTGGTGGGGACTCTCTTGTGAGTCCCACAGGGACACAGGGTATCAAATACCATGAGGGGGATTAAGCCTCACTGTGAGCTTGGGTGGACATTCAGACCATCGCCCCGGGTGGGCTCTGGGGACAGTCTCAAGAGCAGCGTGTTGCTGCCTCCTGGAACGTGCTGTTTTTCCTCCCTTAGATGTGGAAGTTCACACAGAGCCGCTGGGTAGTGAGGAAAGAGGTGGCGACAGTGACCAAAGTAAGTGGGGTCCTTCGTGGCCTGAGGCCCAGGCCTGCTGCCAGCGGGGCCAGGGTTGGCTGTGCCTCAGCTGGGGCTTGTCCTTTTCCCCTCCCCCTCAGCTCTGCGCCGAGGACGTGAAGGACTTCCTGGAGCACATGGCTGTGGTGAGGATCAACAGAGGCTGGGAGTTCATCCTGCCTTATGATGGTGACTTCATCAAGAAGCATCCGGATGTGGTCCAGCGGCAGCACATGCTGTGGACGGGCATCCAGGCCAAGTATGAGCTTGCTGGCTGGGACACAGGGTGGCCGGTGGTCCCCAGCAGCCCTGCCTCCTGGGAGGGGCATGGTCGGGCCAGATCCGGGTGTGGAGGCCAGTTGGGGGCCGCAGGCACCGCCGTCTTCCATGCTGGTAGATACTGCTGGGTGCGGGGCCACTCTCGAGCATCAGAGCTGAGGTGTTTTGAGAGGTGGGGAGGGGCCCGGGTGTGGGGGAGAGAGGACAGGCACTTGAGCAGGAGCCTGGTGAGAGGACGAGGTGGTCTGCAGGGGAAGGAGACCTGGCAGGCCAGCTGAGCTCCAAGCACGTGCTGTCTGCAGTAACCACAGAATGTCCTGGAGCTTAAGGGGGTGTTTCTTTTGTGAAACAGATGGTAGGGGACATGGTTTAAAGGGTTTACTCTTCTTTTCAGGTTGGAAAAAGTTTATAATCTGGTGAAAGAAACCATGCCAAAGAAGCCGGATGGACAATCAGGTGAGGGGCTTTGGGCTGGGCAGGCCCCACGTCGAACACTCTGGCTTCAGAAGGTCGGGGTTTGGGCCTGATGGGGACACACGGCTGTCACTGTTTGCCATCCTTTCTGTGCCCTCTGCCCTGTCCCCACCATGCACAGTCCTCAGCTGAAGGCTTGTCCAGTAGCCAAGCCTCAGCCCCTCGTATACACTGGGTCTGCATCTGAGTCCCAGGTCCCTGAGGCCTGCTCTCCCTATTAGGTCAACCTGCTGGCAGTAACTCAGCAGCGACCCACTTGCACTTGACTCCCGGAACTCGGGAATAGCGTTTTCCTCCAGTTCTCTTTCTTCCCACACTGTTGGGGTGGCTTAAGTCCCCCACAGAAGGTGGGGGGAAAGCGCAGGCGGAGCCACCTGCTTAAGCCCCGGCTGTCCCTGCTGGGCCTCTGGGCCTCTGGTCTTGCATGGTCCCTGTGCCCTCCTGTGCAGCACTGCCTCTGTTCCTGCAGGGCCTGCTGGGCTGGTGTCTGGGGAACAGCGGGTCCAAGCTGCCAAGACCAAGGCCCAGCAGAACCACGTGTTGCTGGAGCGGGAGCTGCAGCGGCAGAAGGAGCAGATCCGGGCGCCCACAGTCCCACCCAATGTGTGGATCAAGGAGGAGCCCCTGAGCGAGGAGGGAGAGGATGAAGAGGAGCAGGATGCAGAGGAAGAGGAGCCCATGGACACTTCACCCAGCGGTGGCCTCAACAACAGAATGGCCAATGGGCTGCCTGCCGGGCGAGCAGCAGGCGGGGACAGCTTCAATGGGCACCCGCCCCCAGGCTGTGCCAGCACCTCCATGGCCCGGGAACTGAGGGCCTTTGTGGAGGCCACCTTTCAGAAACAGTTTGTGCTCACGCTGAGCGAGCTCAAGCGCCTCTTCAACCTGCACTTGGCCAGCCTGCCTCCTGGCCACATGCTCTTCAGTGGCATCTCAGACCGCATGCTGCAGGACACGGTGCTGGCTGCCGGGTGCAAGCAGATACTGGTGCCTGTAAGTAGACCTTGCACCTGCTGGGACAGGTGGATGGAACCAGGCCCTTCTCAGCCCTTCAGGAGGGCATCTGGGCAGGCAGCACCTCCCCTGGCAGAAAGGAGCTGGGGGAGAAGTCTACTCACCTCAGGAATGGCCTGGGCCTGTCTGCTCTGGGGAGACCAGCTGTGTGGAGGTGGCATGGGGACCTGGGAGAGCCGTCCTTGGTGTGAACCTGTTCTCTCTTGTGGTGGCTGTTTGTGACCTTGGGCAAGTCAGACTCTGTGAGTCTCTGTGTCCTCATCTGAAGTAGGGAGTGTAGGTTTTTTATCAGAGGACTTTGGTAAGAGCTAAATAAGGTGTCTGAAGGCCCTAGCCTGTTGCCTGGCCTATAGCAGGGCCTCAGTCAATGTAGGTTCTCTTCCTGGTTTCTAACCTCCCTGTCCCTGATGGCACCTCAGTATTTCCTGCCAGCTTTGCTTTGCCCAGACCTGGCAGCACATGGGGTGAGGTGGGCTGTGGCTGTCTCCTAACAAGGGGGTGATGATGTTTCCAGTGCCAAGTTTAGGAAAACTTGCAGCCTGGGGTGGTGTTCTGAAGCCAAGGCCATCATTGTGTAGGTGAGGGACAGAAACTAGGACAGGAGGCCCTGTGGATCCCAGGCTGACTGGGCTGTCTCGGGACCCAGCCCTGCTGGCCGGGAGCCTCCCTGGCGAGGTCTCCTACAGATGGTACTGGGGGCGCGGGCTCCTGCCCTCCAAGTGTGTGGGTCTAGTTATCTCTAGGCTTGCCCTTCTCTGTGAGCTGGGCCAGGCAAGGGAGGGGCACATGCCTGACTTTGTGGAGGTGGCCCTGGGCTGCTGGAGTGGTCACAGGCACAGGACCAAGGTGGGCCCAGCCACAGAACCTGCTCTCACTGTGCTGCTTTCCTGTGGTGTAGGGCTGGCACCTACAGGAGACTCTGGCCCTATCTGGAGCTCTGTCCCCATGATCCTGATGTGGGGACCGTACTGCAGCCATGTCCTACGTGAAAGAGAACTCAGATCCGTCTCTCCTCATTTGTTTTTTTTTTTTTACACAAGGAAACTGAGGCCTAGGGCAAGCAGGTAGACTCGCAAGGACTTGAGTTGAGCTCCTGGTTCTGCTGCATAGTAGTAGTGTGACCCTGGGCAGTAAGTATGTCTCTCCGAGCTTACTTTCCTCATGGAGCAGTAACACTAGCCTGCTGATCAGTTTCTAATGATCGAATGGGATTGTATATTTAAAGCCCCACCTAGGGCTTTAAATGGTGGTAACCATTACTGTTTCTTATGTTGTGAAGCTGGAACTCACTGTACGTGGTGCCCCTCCCTCTGTGCCCCTCTCTCCAGGTACCCAGGCCTTTGCCACCCTTTTCCTGGTCCACCTTCGGACCCTGTTGAACCTAGTGGCACGGGTTGCCTGGGAGTCAGACAAGGCCTCTAACCCATGCTGTCATAGTCCTTATGGGAAGCAGTTGAATCTCAGGGGTACCCCGAAGGAGTTATGGGGAATGGGGTGCTTCTCAGGACACATCTGAGTGTTGGCATCTCAGGGTGGGAGGATGCTGGGCACCGGAGCAGAGAGTTGAGCTAATGCCAGGCTAATGGGAAAAACAGAAGGATCCGGCTTCCCCGCACATCTGCTGGGCATTTCCCTGGGCAGTCCACACTCTCCCAGCATAGATGTCCTGTGAGGTGCGGGGGGTGGTAGCCTCCTCCCCGTGGCGAGGTGAGGAAACAGACATGGGTTTTGTGGCTGCCCAAGGCCCTCACAATGTCCATGGCAGGAGCTGGGGTTGGAGCCTTCATTCCTAGACCCTGGCTGTGCAGGCTGGGCAGGTGAGGCAGGCGGGGCGGGCAGTAGCTCCTGTGGTGAAGACGCAAGACTGCCTCACGCTTGGGCCTCGGTCAGTTTCCTCCGCAGACCGCTGCTTCCCCGGATGAGCAGAAGGTGTTTGCCCTCTGGGAGTCTGGAGACATGAGTGACCAGGTGAGGTGATCTTTGCTGCCGTCTTCTCCAAGACCAGGGGATTTCCTGTGGGATTGAGGCCTTTGGGAAGATGTATGGTGGTTTGGGGTTAGAGAAATTGGTTATTTTGAGGGTGACTGACTCCCACTCCTCAGACAAAGGTGATCAATTTTTAACTACCAGAAGATACCACTAAAAGAATTATCTCAGTTTTTAAAATAATATGTACAAAATGTGTCTGTGCTGCTGCTGGATGTATCAGCTTGATGTTATCAATGGGCTTCCCATTGTGGTGGATGAGGACTTAGCTCTCAGTTGTGTGGGGAGAATGTGCAGAGCTATAGACAGTTATGACAGTGTTTTAGTTAAATCAGTTATCACTGTTTATAGCATTATAACCAAAAGAACCGAAAATTTATTCATCGTGGGGCCATATATCAGTAGTATACTGTGATAATGTTTCTTTTTTATACTACTTCTTGTTTTCACCTGCATGCTTTTGTGAACACATACATGCCACCGGTGACACCTGTCTTGAGTGTGACTCCCTGGAAGCCTCTCCTGCTGCCTCCTGCTTCTCCAGCGACACGGGCTCCTCCCACAACTGTTGCTGGCTTCTAGAATCTTTGCTTCTTTTGGCTTCTAAGGGGACAGAGGAGTTGAGGGCATTCTTTCATGCCCCAAAATGGCTTTCTTTTGCCCTCATGTATTATTGTTTGTCTGGGATGAGAATTTTAAGGGCAAATCATTTTCCCTCTGAATTTAAGATATTTTTCTTTTCTTTTTTTTTTTTTGTCCTTTTTGAGACTGGCCCACCACGCTCAGCCAGTGAGCACTGTGAGCACACCAGTCATCCCTATATAGGATCCGAACCCGCGGCGGGAGCGCTGCTGTGCTCCCAGCACCGCACTCTCCCGAGTGTGCCACAGGCTCGGCCCTTAAGATATTTTTCTGTTGTATTAAGTTTTCAGAGTTGTTGAAGTTCAATGACATTTTCCTTCTTGGTCTTTTAAATTTTACCTATGATCTTCCCTTTATCCCACACTGGAGAGTGTTTCATTATCTGTGTGTTAGTGCAGTTTCAGATGTACCCTGGTGTGGGTCAATATTGTACTAGGCTGTTGGATCTTTTTAGGAAATCCTGTGAGTTAATAATTTCTTTACCTTTGTGTCCTGTTCTTTCAGAATTCTTAGTTAGATGTCGGACGTACTGGATTCCATCTTTTCTCATTTAACACCTTTTCTGCCTTTGGGGAGATTTCAACTGTCTTTTAAACTTTTTATTTAATTTTTATTTGAAGAGTAATGCATTTTATGGCACCATATTTCATTGATGCGATGGCATGTTTGTCAAGACTTTTTTTTTTTTCTTTTTGTCTTTTTTACTGACCGGTAACGGGATCGCAACCCTCAGTATCGCGCCCGTACCGGGGACCGGCAACGGTATTGCAACCCTCGGTGTTGCGCCCGCACCGCGCTCAGCCAGTGAGCGGGAACCGGTCTCCACATGGGATCTGAACCCTCGGCGGGAGCGCCGTTGCACTCCCAAGCGGCGCACTCTCCAGTGCGCCACCAGGCCGGCCCATGTTTGTCAAGACTTTAAATGAGTTGTGACACCCTCTTCTGATCCCTTCCCCTCTCCATGCAGTTTGGATTGTGACTTCCCTTGCCTGCTAAATCAGTTACCACTCCTTTGTTTTATCATGCACATACATGTCTAAGCTGCTCGTCCTCTGATGTCCCTTAACTGGCTCTTTTGTTTTGTGGATGTGCACCTTTATTTCTATACATCATCTTATCGGGGTCTCAGGAAATAGCAAATTGGCCACTTGTTCATCTTTTAACCGAAAGTGCTGGGTGAGGACTTTTATCAGAGGTTGCAGTGTGGGGTTAGGTCCATAGCTTTGGGTGTCTTTGTTTGGGGATGTTTCTCTTTTAGGTCATTGTTTCCCATAATAACATGTTTTTGCTGCTAAAGCATCGACAGGTTTTGCTTGAAATTTTTTCAAAAAATTACCGGGTACGCCGGAACATGATCCAATCTCGGTTGACTCAAGAGTGTGGAGAAGATTTAAGTAAACAGGAGGTGGATAAAGTGCTAAAGGTACATCTGTTTTGTGCATAACAATACCCAAAGGCTCTGCACTTCTGCTCTGACCACTAACTTAAAAATGAGGGTGCTCGTGACTGGTTCTTCCCTCTGTGGTAGGTGGAGGCCTACAGTGTGTGGAAAGGACTCGAGTCTGGTGTCTTTCTTCCCTCTGTGGCTTCCTCGGGACCCCTCGCCAGCCAGTCTTGTCTTTAGCCACAGGGGATAATTGGCACTGGTGGGGTGGGCATGCATATAAGGACTGACCTCTTCAGATAGTCTGGTTCAGCAGATCCTTCTCCTGTAAAGTGATAAGGCCCAGATTAGAATGCTGACTCCATAGCCATGTACTAACACTTGCATGAATCAATTCGGTAGAATCAATTTCAGTTTAAAAAAGACTACCCTTTGTCTAATACAAGGGTACTTCAAAAAGTTCACGGAAAAATAGAATTAAAATATAAATTTTCGCATGAACTTTTTGGAGTACCCTTGTATGTGAGAGTACTTAAGTGTGCCATCTGTAATACTCTTCTGAACTCACTGTGGTACAAATATCACATTTGCGGAAACATTGGAAGTCAAAGCTGATGACAATTTTCTTATATTTTGAACTGGTATCTTAAATATCTAAGGCTATGTAAGTGATACTATTCAATAAGCACTCTTGTTCTGTTCAATTTGTTAACAGTATTTGTACTTTGTATTTACAAAGCACATTCATTTTGTGGTCTTTCACTGTGTCCCTGAGGAAAGGGTGGCCCAAGGTACAAAACACTGAGGGGACCAGGGAGTTACCATGGCAGTGTGGTTAGGTAGTTCTTGATTTCCCATTTGTTTTCCATTCATTAGTCATAAATCAAGTTTTGATATTCCGGACAGAATGTAGTAGCTACCTTTCCTGCTAAAATCTGCCCTTAGCTTGTTTCTCTCTCTCTTCATAGGACTGCTGTGTAAGCTATGGAGGCATGTGGTACCTTAAAGGGACAGTACAGTCTTGACAGTAGTAGCAAACTACTAACCCAATGAATCCAAACCCAAGGAAGGACAGCAGAGCCGGAAGTAGAGTCTCGACTTGCTTCAGCAGATACGGAGCAAGAGGAACTGACCATCTCATGGCCTGTGGCATCGTGGCCCAGTGGACAGAGGGGATCATACTCAGCTAGTGGCAGGGTCAGCTAAAGTTTGATCACTACCAGAAGAGACCAGCCAGGATGTTCTTTGCAGGACAATTTGGAATTTGTGATGTATTTTGCTTATTATTTGGTTTCATTCTCAAAATAAAGAGAGTGTATACTGACATGGGCAGGATGATGAAAATCATGGTTTAATATTTTCCTTTTTAAACTTAATGCCAACAAGGTCTAAGTTATGTTTACAAGTTGAAAACCTCAAGGTTTTTAATAATTAAAATGCCTAGAAGCCAATATTTAGTCTTAGATTATCTATCTGCTAAGACTTCTGCCAATTTCATTAAACAAACCAAATTTGTTTTACTGTGGGGCTTCTGTGGCCACTTCATCTGTTACAACAACCTACTTTATGTAGCAGTCTCAGCTGTTTACATGAACCACAGCAAAAAGTTTAGAGTCAAACCCATCTACTCTTAATGTTTGCACAAGGATACAGACAAAACCAGGTAAGTATGGAACAATATTTAAGTGAGATTGTCACACTTTGATGTAAAAAGTTTATATTTTGTGTATTTTTAAAATAAATGCTAATAGTAAACCGGCATCATGGTGCTGCTGTCTTCAACTGGTTACAAGACGGCAGTGTTGTCTATTCTTTCAAAGTGGTGAGTGTAGTAAAGGGGGCAGGGAGCTGATAAAGGGAGGGAGAAGTCCTTAGAGTAGCTCTGTCCAGTAGAAATATGTGAGAATTTCTAATAGCCACATTAAAATAGGAAAAAGAAAAAGGTTAACTTTTAGAATATTTTATTTAGCTCAACATGTAATCAAAAATATAATATTTAGGGGCTGGCCCGGTGGCGCACTGGATAAGTGCGCCGCTTGGGAGGCGCGGCGGCGCTCCCGCCCGAGGGTTCGGATCCCACATACAGACCGGTTCCCGCTCACTGGCTGAGCGAGGCGCGGGAGCGACACCGAGGGTTGCGGTCCCGTTGCCGGTCCCCGGTCCGGTGCGGGGGCAACACTGAGGGTTGCGATCCGTGGCTGGACACGGAAAAAGACAAAAGACAAAATATATATATATATATATATATATATAATATTTATATTTTACATTCTTTTTTGGTACTAAGTCTTCAAAATTAGGCATTTTATACTTAACACTTTCAGTCTGGACAAGCTACAGTTTAAGTGCTCATTTGCCACATGTGGCTAGTATCAGACAGTACAGCCCTAGAGGATGATGGAAACCACAAAGCAAAAATCTATAGTAGATACACAATAGGTAAAAAGTAAGGAATCAAAACTTACCTCTATAGAAAAGTGACTCCATCACAAAGGAGACAGGAAGAGAGGAACAAAGAATCCATAGAACAACCAGAAAACAGTGAAGTCCTTAACAGTCAGTAATTACCATGAGTGTAAGTGGATTAAACTCTGTAATCAAAAGACACAGAGTTGGGCCGGCCTGGTGGCGCACTGGAGAGTGCGCCGCTTGGGAGCGTGGCGGCGCTCCCACCGAGGGTTCGGATCCCATGTGGAGACCGGTTCCCGCTCACTGGCTGAGCGCGGTGTGGGCGCAACACCGAGAGTTGCGATCCCGTTACCGGTCAGTAAAAAAGACAAAAAGGAAAATTAAAAAAAAAGACAGAGTAGCTGAATGGATTAAAAATAAAACCTGTTCTCTATGCTCCCTACAAGAGACTTACTTCATCTCTAAGGATATACATAGACTAAAAGTGAAGGGATGGAAAACATTATTCCATGCAAATGGAAACCAAAAGAGAGCAGAAGTAGCTATACTTATATCAGACTTTAAATAAAAAACTAAGAAGACAAGGTCATGATATAATGATAGAGGGGTCAATTGATCAAGAAGATATAAAACAATTGTAAACATGTGCACCTAAATTTATAAAGCAGATACTAATACGTTTGGAGAAATGGACTATAATACAATAATAGGGGACTTCAGTATTCCACTCTCAGCAATGAACAGACCAGACATTCGGGAAGCATCAGACTTCAACTACACATTAGACAAAATTAACGTAAGATATATATGGAACAGCAGACCACATATCCTCAAGCATACAGGGAACTATCTCCAGAACAGATCATACATTAGGGCATAGAGAACTCTTAACAACTTTAAGAAGACTGAAATCGTGAGATCTCTTTTCTGTCTACAGTGGTATTAAATTGGAAATAGTAACAGGAGGAATGTCAAATTCACAAATACACGGAAATTAAACATGCTCCTGAACAACCAATGAGACAAAAAACTTAAAAGGGAAATTAAATATCTCGAGACAAAACCAGACACAACATTCCAAAACTTATGGGATGTAGCAAAAGCATTTTTTTTTGTTTGTTTTGTAGTTGGCCAGTGTGGGGATCCGAACCCTTAGACCTTGGTGCTTGGACATTACTGTCTTGTGATTTCCTCCATGCTTTGTCTTTTCCCAGCCCATTATATGATAAAATTTGTTGTGCCTTTTCTTCCTATTGAAAAACAAACAAACAAAAAACACCACCATGCTCTTATCAACTGAGCTAATCCGCCAGCCTGTGCAAAAGTATTTCTAAGAGGGAAGTTTTTGGCAATAAATGCCTACATCAAAAAAAGAGAAAAATCTTAGGTAAACAACCCAATGGTACACCTCAAGGAGCTAGAAAGCAAACGAACAGCCCAGGTAGAAAGAGAATGATAAAGATCATGGTAGAAATAAATGATACTAGGGCCGGCCCATGGCTCACTCGGGAGAGTGCGGTGCTGATAACACCAAGGCCATGGGTTTGGATCCTACATAGGGATGGCCGGTTGGCTCACTGGCTGAGCGTGGTGCTGACAACACCAAGCCAAGGGTTGAGATCCCCTTACTGGTCATCTTTTAGAAAAAAAAGAAAAGAAATAAATGATACTAAAAACAATAGGGAAGATAACAAAACTAGTAGCTGGGTTTTTTAAAAAAAATTATTTTAAAAAGATGACTGGTAAGGGGATCTTAACCCTTGACTTGGTGTTGTCAGCACCACACTCTGCCAAGTGAGCAAACCGGCCATCCCTATATAAGGATCCGAACTCATGGCCTTGGTGTTATCAGCACCACATTCTACCAAGTGAGCCACGGGCTGGCCCTAGTAGTTGGTTTTTTGAAAAGATAAATTGGCAAACCTCTAGTTAAGCAAAAAGAAGACTCATGTATAATGAGAAATGAAAGGAGACATCACAACTGATAACCAAGGAAATACAAAGGATCATCAGAGACTACTGTGAACAATTATATACCCACAAATTGAATAACGTAAAAGTAATGGATAAATTCCCAGAAGTGTACGATCTACCAAGATCGAGTGATGAAGAAATAGAAAATCTGAACAAACCAATAATAAGGAGATTGAATCCATAACTAAAAGTCTCCCATCATAGTAAAGCCTAGGTGCTGACAGCTTTATTACTGAATTCTCCCAAACACTTAAAGAGGAGCTAACACCAATCTTTCTGAAACTTCCAAAAAGTTGAAGAGAGAATACTTCCAAACTCATGTTACAAAGCCAGCATTACTTTGATACCAAAGCCAGACAAGGACAGTACAAGAAAATTACAGGCCAATATCCCTGGTGAACATAGATGCAAAAATCCTCAACAATATACAAACTGAATACAGCAGCATATTAAAAACAATCATTCACCATGATAAATGGGATTTTATCCCTGGGATGTAAGGATTGTTCAACATAGCTAAATCAATAAGTGTGATACATTACATGAACAGAGCAAAGGGCAAAAACCATATGATTTTTCTCAATACATGAAGAAAAAAAATTTGACAAAATTCAACATCTGTTCATGATAACTATCAAGAAATTAGGTGCAGAAAGAATGTACCTCATAAACAAAGCCATATACGACAAGCCTATAGCTATCATACTCAGTGGTAAAAAGTTGAAAGCATTTCTTCTAAGATCACTTACAAGGATGCCCACTCTCACTGCTTCTAATGTTCAAAATACACTAAAAGTCCTAGCCAGAGCATTTAGGCAAGAAAAAGAAATAAAAAGCATTCAAATTGGAAAGGAAATTGTCCCTGTTTGTAGGCAACATGATCTTATATACAGAAAGCCCTAAAAACCATGAAAAAAAACTTAGACCCAATAAATTCAGTAAAGTTCAAAATCCAAAATCAACATAACAAAAATCAGAACCATCACTATATTCTAACAATGAACTGTCAAAAAAATCAAGAAAATAATCCCACTTACAATAGCTTCAGAAAGATAATATACTGAGGAATAAATTTAACCAAAGAGGTGAAAGACTTGTGCACTGAAAACTATAAAACATTAGTGAAAGAAATTGAAAGACACAAATCAGTGGAAAGAGATCCCTTGTTCATGGATTGGAAGAATATTATTAAAATGGTCATACTTCCCAAAGCAATCTACAGAATCAATGCAAAAATTCCAATAATATTTTTCACAGATATAGAAAAAGTCCTAAAGTTGGCATGAAACCACAAAAGAGCCCAAATAGCCAAAGCAATCTTGACAAAAAAAAAAAAAAAAAAAAAAGCTGGAAGTATCACACTACATGACTTCAAAATCTACTACAAAGTTATAGTCATTAAAGTAGCATGACACTGGCATAAAAACAGACACACAGACCAATGGTACAGAAAAGCGAGCCCAGAAATAAATCCATGAGTTACAGTCAATTGATTTTTGACAAAGATGCCAAGAACACACAATGGGTAAAGGATAGCCTCTTCAGTAAGTGGTGTTGGGGAAACTATCCACATGCAGAAGAATGAAATTGGATCCTTATCTTACACCATACTCAAAAAACCAACTCAAAATGGAGTAAAGACCTCATTGTAAGACCTGAAATCATAAAACTCCAAGAACACAGAGGGGAAAAGCTTCTTGACATTGGTCTTGGCAATGATTTTTTGGTTAGGATGCCAAAAGCAAAAGTAAACAAGTGGGACCACATCAAACTAGAAAGTTTCTGCACAGCAAAGGAAACAATGAAAGGGGAGACTAAGATTGGGAGAAAATATTTGCAAACCACATATCTGATAAGGGGTTAAGAATCAAAATAGGAGCTCAACTCAATAGCAAAAAGACAAATAACCTGATCAATAAACAAACAAAAATCTTTAATAGGCATTTCTCCAAAGACACAGAAATGGCCAGCAGGTGTATGAAAAGGTGCTCAACATCACCAATCATCAGGGAAATGAAGACCACCATGAAGCATCATTTCACACCTGTCAGGATAGTTTTTCTCAAAGTACAAGATGTACGCGTGGAAAAAAGGGAACCCTTGTACACTGACAGAATGTAGACTGGTGCTGCTACTGTGGAAAATGGTGTGGAGGTTCCTTAGAAAATTAAAAATAGAACTACCATGATCCAGCAATCCCTCTTATGGGAACACACCTAAAGGAAATGAAATCACCACCTCATAATGCTGTTGGCATTCCCGTGTTCATTGCAGCATTATTCACAGTAGCCAAGATATGGAAACAACCAAGGTGTCCGTTGACAGACAAGTACATAAGCAAGGTATGGTACACATGTACGTACACACACCCCAATGGCGTATTCTCAGCATTTAAAGAGGAGTTCCTGCCATTTATGACAACAGGGATGAACTTGGAGGACATCATGCTAAGTCATGCTAAGTGAAATAAGCCAGACACAGAAAAAAAAATACTGCATGATCTCACATATGTGAAATCTTAAAAAAAAAAACCCAAAAAACAAATACATAGAAGTCGAGTAAAACAGTGGTTACTACAGCTGAGGGGGAGGAGAATGGAAAGACGTAGATCAAAGGATAAAGTTGTTATGTGGGATGAATAAGCATAAGAGATCTCATGTACATGAGAACTGTAGTTAGTAAAGTTGTATACTGGTGGCCTGCCAAGACAGTAGATTTTAGGTACTCTTGCCACACATGCACAGGAACTTGATGTGATGGGTATGTTAATTTCCTTACTGTAGTAATCACTATATATATCAAGTATATAAAAATATTTTGTACACTTTAAGTATATACCATAAAAGAAAACAAGAGGAACAAGGGGCAAGACGGCAGACTAGAGGTGCTTGGAGTCCTTCTCACAGAAAAGACCAGAACAACTGACAGCTAAATATTGACGGGAGCATCTGTGGGAGAGCGCAGGAGTGCAGGAGGAGATGGGTGAGATCCTTGTGGAGCACAAGAGCCCGGGATGGCAGCATAGAGAGGACAGAGAGGAACACGACCTCAGCAGTCGCATCTCTGCCACCAGATCTGCACAGAGAGGACCCTGCAGCGAAAGGGTAGAAAGAGGGCCCCCACCAACTCCCATCCTTGCCAACGAGGCTTGCACAGCCCTTGCCAGCCAGGAGCCAAGGGCAGGGAGCCGCTTAGAATACGAGCACTGCCTGGCTCTAGAACAGCGGCACACACTGGGCACTCCCCACACCCACCCTGGTAACCCAAGCCCACAGGACAGCGCCATCGTGCAACCAGAGCCACTGATGGAGTGGATAGTGGTTACTGGAGACTGCTAACAGGAGGGGAGAGGGGGGTCAATGGATACAACATTGTAGAGAGACAGGAAGAATAAGATCTAGCAATATAGGGAGACCACAGCCAACAACAAACTACTGTGTGCTTCAAGTAGCTAGTTGAGAGGATGTTGAATGTTCCCAACACAAAGAGGTGATAAATGTTGGAGGTGACAGATATGCTAAACTCCCTGCTATGATCATTGCGCACTGTATAAATGTACCCAAATATTACACTGTACTCCATAACTATGTACAATTATGATGGGTCAATTAAGAAAAAAGAAAAAGAAAAAAACTTTCAGAGACAAATAGATTAGAGGTTACCAGAAACGAGGCAAGGAATAATGAGAAGTTATTGCTTAGTGGGTATGGAACTTATGTTTAGGATGACAGAAAAGTTTCGGAAACAGAGGTAGTAGTTGCACACCATTGTGAATAATTAATTCCACGCAATTGCATGTTTAAAAATGCTTAAAATGGCAATCTTATATATATATTTTTTAAAAAGATGACCGGTAAGGGGATCTTAACCCTTGACTTGGTGTTGTCAGCACCACGCACAGCCAGTGAGCGAACCGGCCATCCCTATATGGGATCCGAACCCGTGGCCTTGGTGTTACCAGCACCGCACTCTCCCGAGTGAGCCACGGGCCGGCCCAATCTTATATGTTTTACCATAATTTCAAAAACGAAGAAAAAAAACGTGAGTATATATATATAGAGTATATATGTATGTACATATACACACATGCCCAAGGATACTTCACAAAGTTCAATGAAAAATGGAATTAAAAGATAATACAAATCCTTCCATGAATGTTTTGAAGATCCCTCTGTATATAAAATATATGTATATAAGGTACATATAAAATGAAGGGGAAGAGTACAAATTAAGTTTTATTTGATGAGACAAAAAGATATACAATTGTCCTTGATGTAAATGCTTAAAGCAGAAATAAATGGATGCTCAACTAAATAATAAAAATCTAGCATCATGCTAAACAAACACTAGACATATTCTTTACTCAGGATTGAGACAAACATGTTTACTCACCATAATCATTTAATATTCTGGACGTACAGGTTAGAGCAGTTAGACGAGAATAAGAAAAAAGGTATAAAAATTAAGGAGTTTTTTTAGGTATATCAAAATAATCAGCCTTGGGGCTGGCCAGGGGACATGAAGCATGGAGACAGGGACCGGACCCCACTCCCACATCCAGGCACAATGCGCCAGCACCTTGGGACCCGCCTGGGGACCCGAGGCATGGAGAAGGGGACTGGACCCCTCTCCAACAACCAGGCACACCACGCCAGTGCCTCAGGGCCCACCCAGGGACCCGAGTCATGGAGAAGTGGACTGGACCCCCCCTCCCACAACCTGGCACACTGCACCAGCATCTCAGGGCCTGCCCAGGGACCCGAGTTATGGAGCCAGGGACCAGACACTCCCCACAACCAGGCACATGGCCAGCACCTAGTACCTTGCCAAAAACATCACCTCCATGTGGGTGGCCCACCACAGTCATCACAATAACCATGGCTGCTGCGAAGGCAGCTAGATGCCACAACCACCACGCAGGTGGTCTGCCAGCCACTGGAGTGCATTGACACAAGGAGAGTCACCAGCAGAGATAAAGAAAACAAGAGGATGTCTCTCTCCACAAAGCCCATTTCAGAGTGACCGAAGAAGCATCTGCTCTATGATCCCATTTCAGAGTGACCGAAGAAGCATCTGCTCTATGATAATATTGGGGGATCTGATCACACCTCTCAGCATTGGACATACCACCTAGGCAACAATTCAAGAGAGTAACCATTATTCTTTCAGAAGGAGAGAAGAAATCTAGGGTAATTAGAGGGGGGAGGGTGGAGGGAGAGGGTGATGGGGAGAGACTGGACAAGGGGCATAAAGAATAATTATGATTTGTAACAATATGTATATATGCTAGTAATATTGATTTGATCAACATATCTCAATGTTGAACCCCCAAAATATGTATAATCAAATTTGATTCAATAAAAAAAAATCAAATAAAAGCTATTCTTGGGCCGGCCCGGTGGCGCACTCGGTAGAATGCGGTGCTTGGGAGTGTGGCGGCGCTCCCGCCGAGGGTTCGGATCCCATATAGAGACCGGTCCGCTCACTAGTTGAGTGCGGTGCGGGCACGACACCGAGGGCTGCGATCCTGTTACCGGTCACGAAAAAAGACAAAAAGGAAAAAAAATAAAAATAAAAATAAAAAAGCTATTCTTGATGAGAATTCAACAAGATAGCTGGAATCAATAGCTTTCCTGTATACAACTAGTTGGGAAGTATAATGAAAGAAAAAATCTCATTTACAACATCCGAGAGATAAACCTTTAAAGATGTGCAGGACCTAAATGATAGAAATTTGAAGTCACTGAAACACAAGAGACCATCTGAACACATGAAAAAATACATACCCATGGTTTTGAATAGAAGGAAGTCTCTGTATCATTAAGTCTCTGTATCATAATCATTATCCTTATTTCAACTTGTTTAACTTGATCTCAGTAGAAGTTCCAATTTTCCCCCAAGAACCAGACAAGCTAACTTTAAAGATCATATTGGAAAGCGTGTAAAAATAATCCAGGAAAATTCTGAAAGAGTGATGGGAGATGTTGCTCTTAACAGTTATGAAGACATAAATAACCAGGTATAGTGGTTAAAAACTGCACAGGGTACATAAAAATCAGATCCTGTAACAGAAATAAGATCAAATTCATGTAGAAACTTAGCACTAATACAGGTGGCATTTCAAGTGATGGGGAATAGACTAAACTGATGTCCAGGTGAATCAAAGAACTCTTCAAACACAAAAAGGAACAGTGTTAAAAGATGAATAAATATACATAAGTTACAAAATTTTACTTGGCAAAAATGCCAATAACATGGTAAAAATTGGGCCGACCCGGTGGCGCACTGGATAGTGCGCCGCTTGGGAAGCGCGGCGGCGCTCCCG
>NW_007727127.1:294521-296826 GCF_000696425.1 Galeopterus variegatus | reverse complement strand
GGAAAAAAAAAAAAAAAAAAAAAAAAAAAAAAAAAAAAAAAAAAAAAAAAAGGTAAAAATTAAGATAATCTGGGAAAAAATACAATTTCTAATTGTAAAAGTGAATTTCCTAACTACTAGAGCTCTTAAAAAAGAAAATAGGTAAAGGAAAATACAAACAGCTAACAGATTAAGAAATATTCAACCTTATTAACAAATGAAATGCAAATATAAATTACATTTTTTTCCTATTATTTTCACAGGGTTGAAAAGTTTACTGGCATGGGTATGAGAAAATAGGCATCATATGTTGTTAGTGGGAGTGTGTCTGGAAACTTCTGGAAGATGGTAGTAGCAAAACACTTAGCTTTTTGACTTCACTTCTAATAATTTTTTTCTAGATTCACAAAATGTCGACATGCTCAAAGGTTGTTCATTACAGACTTCTTTTCTGGAAGTAGTGAAAGATTAGATACAATCTATTTACCAGGAACTATTTAAATATATTATTATAGATCAATAGACTAGAATGCTATACAGACTCTTATATAAAAATATGGGGCGGGCCGGCCTGGTGGTGCACTGGATGGTGCGCCGCTTGGGAAGCGCGGCGGCGCTCCCGCCCGAGGGTTCGGATCCCACATACAGACCGGTTCCCGCTCACTGGCTGAGCGAGGCGCGGGAGCGACGCCGAGGGTTGCAATCCCGTTGCCGGTCCCCGGTCCGGTACGGGGCAACACTGAGGGTTGCGATCCGTTGCCGGACACGGAAAAAGACAAAAGACAAAAAAAAAAAAAAATATGGGGTGAGGGGTGGCCCGTGGCCCACTTGGGAGAGTGTGGTGCGGACAACACCAAGCCAAGGGTTAAGATCCCCTTACCAGTCATCTTTTTTTTTTTTTTCTGACCAGTAAGGGGATCACAACCCTCCGCACAGTGTGGTCTGCACCACGCTCAGCCAGCGAGCGTATGGGCCATCCCTATATAGGATCCGAACCCACGGCCTCGGCGCCACCAGTGCCACACTCTCCCGAGTGAGCCATGGGGCCGGCCCATTACCAGTCATCTTCAAAAAAAAAAAAAAAGGTGGGGTGATATAAACATACTCATGTGCTAATATATGCAAAGAATATTTTGGAGAATATACAGGAAACTGGTACGTAGTTATCTTCAGAAGGAGTTGGGTTGGGAGGTCAGGGAAGACAGGGAGACTTATTTTACAAACAGAAATTCATTAAAATTTCTATTTTTTTAAATAAAAAAATTAAAAATTTGAAAAAATAATGTTTCGCCTTTTTAAAAAACTTAAATAATCCAAAAGCAAAACTAACGTACATTCAATGTTCATTTTAATGTTTGAATATTGTAAAGTTTCTTTCCTATCATTGATCATTGAATGATCAAATGTTTTGGGAATCTAGTCAAATGCTATTAATACAGAATCAAGGCTAACGTTCCTGAAATAGTAAAAATTATATATAAATTTAAAAATGTTTTCCAATCATAGAGTAACTTCAATGAACATGTAGCAATATGAGCAGAATCTGTGTTTTTAAGTTACACAATCCCAAGGATTCTGTTTAAAAGAAAACAGGGAGAAAATCACTATCAAGTCTTTCTTAGTGATTTTTAAATCATTTCAACAGTGATTTTTAAATCATTTCAACAGTGAAATGATTTAAGCTTAATGTTGCAGAGAACCCTAAGCATTTTAGATTGTTGAGCTTTTCCCTTTTCCACTTGAGAAACTGTTTTAGAAACTCCATGCTCCACTGGCCATTTACCCTGCTTGCTTCTTGGACCCGCCTTCTGTGAGATAACAGCAGTCTAACACCCCTCCCCCAGGGGCCAGAGGCAAATTAGGCTCCTAAAGTGACCAATGGACTGTGTCCCACAATGGGCCAACCCAAATTAGCAGGACAGCATCCCTCATTTACATAAGAGGACCTGAATGAGAACCTAGGAGGGGGGCAGGCAGGAATTTAGGCTGTATAAGGGGGTCGTTTCCCTTGTTCTGGCAGACACTGGCTTGGGAGTTTTCTGCCCTCCAGTGCTCTCCTTGCTTGCAAGCAAAAAGAGGCACTGTAACACTGAACAAAGAGCTGCAATACTAAAATAAAGAGCTATAAAACTACACCACTGACGCCAGTCTTGGATTCCTCTGTGCGTTCACCCCACCACACTTAAAATTTACAAGCAGTAAATCCATGTGATCATTTTCATAGGTAGCTTTATTTGATTTTTAGAAAAATATATACAATAATCAGAACCTTGGTTCTCTTAAATAGTTTTAAATTAAAAGTATGAAAAAGTGAGAGGATATTTCC
>NW_007727127.1:285727-294040 GCF_000696425.1 Galeopterus variegatus | reverse complement strand
TTCGAATTTGAGAAAGGAATTAAAGATGTACATATTCACCTATCTAAAGGCTATAGCTCTGAGTAAAAACACTTGCCTGTGGGGGTGGAGGCCCTCTAGGGTGTATGCTCACAGGCTAACTTTGATCAAACCAAAGCTTGC
Source organism: Galeopterus variegatus (assembly GCF_000696425.1). NCBI lineage: Eukaryota > Metazoa > Chordata > Mammalia > Dermoptera > Cynocephalidae > Galeopterus > Galeopterus variegatus. The sequence goes on along the minus strand of NW_007727127.1, from coordinate 293,899 downwards.
AGTTTCAATTTGGTATTCAGTTGGATTTAGATGTATTAGGACTACCTGTCAGTCACAGTTCAACTGGTGATTGAACAAAGCTCGAGGGCTCCCAGTATTTGTTAATACCATTTACTTTGGATTAGACCCCTGCTTTCTCCTGAACATTCTTCTTAATGAATTCACAGTATCCAACAGTGAGTGCAAAAGTCATGTTAGCTTGGCAGCCCTCTGGCTTCTGCACAGTTCTAAGAAGCTGGGCGAGGGAGCTAAGAGGAATGGCCTTAGCTTTGCTCCTACTCTGCCCTTCCCCGCAGCAGCTGCAGGCCTTCTTCTCCAGGAGCATGGATCTCCCGTCCACTGGTTCTGGGGCTTTTCTAGAAGTGAAGCCTAATCAGTGCGCCAGCCAGAGGCCAGTTTGTCATGGGATTTCCTGGGGAGCTTAAATGGAACCGGACTGTAGATTTGCCACCACTGGCAACCTCCTTTCCTGGCTGTATGCATCTGCTGCATAAGTAAAGGAAGGAGGCAAACATCATGAGCAACATCAAGCTTTGGAGTGTACAGACGCTGGTCTGAATGAGAGAGGGGTGAGAGGGACCAGTGAATTGGTGGTAGAGCTAGAGGTTCAGTTAGGAATGAGCGGAGAGGGGCCGGTATTTTCTTCTCTGAGCTTTGGAGTGTACAGACGCTGGTCTGAATGAGAGAGGGGTGAGAGGGACCAGTGAACTGGTGGTAGAGCTAGAGGTTCAGTTAGGAATGAGCGGAGAGGGGCCGGTATTTTCTTCTCTGTTCATCTATTTCTTGCTTAGTCTTCTTGATGCAGCTGAAGATCTCCTTAAACAGCGCTTTGTATTCAGGAGGTGTCGTCGGGGCGGGGGAGCCGATGGGCTCTGGGGTGACAGAGGCTGGTTCAGGCTCCAACCCAATCATGTCCCTGGCTGGAGCTCTGGGGGTCTGCACAGCCTTGTGTGACAGGGAGCCCTGTCCCTGCTGGCACTTCTTCAGCAGCTCCTCGTACTTCACCTTCAGGGCACTGTACTGAGTGTCCACTTCGTGTAGAAGGGAGGTGCCCCTCTGCTTCACAGCCCTGGCCCTCCTGATGCAGGTCTCCTCGTGACCCATCACAATGTCACCCCCTGCCAAGCTGCTTAGGACTGTCTCACTGCTACTGCGCTTGAGAGGCTTTCTCTGTGTCTCCGGCACAGTCAGGAACATCTCCTCCAGCAGGCTCTGGCTGGGCTCTTTGAAAGGAACAAAGAGAGAGTCTGGCACCAGCTTCTCGACCCCATTCACAAAAGGATGCTCCAATTGCAACATCTGCCGCATCTCCACCACCTCCGCCTCCAGTTCCAGCGCCCGGGCTCGGTAGGCGTCCGTGGCCCCCAGCTGCTGTTCTAGTTCGCTGTTCTCCTTCAGCACAAGCTCGTATTCCTCCTCCATGGTCACCCGCTTCTGCCGCTCCAGGCTCAGCTGAGCCTGTAGCACTGTCACTGTTTTCTTCAGGTGCTCATTTTCCTCTTCATCAGGGCTTTGCTGACTTTGTAAGGAAGTGATCTTCTCCGCAAACACATGGTCATACACGAAGTGTCTGGGAAAAAAAGAGTTGAGAGGATACATCACACGGGTCAACTGAGAGTGAAGATAAGGCTGCCTGTGCCCCACCCACTACACAGATTCTGACCTAGCTGCTCTGCTACCTACACTTGGGGGGTCTTAAAGCTTTCCAAGTGATTCACAGTAGGCAGTCAAGGTTGAGAACCCTTGCTGTAGTGACTTTTAACCAGGAATGCACATCAGAATCACCCAGGCAGCCTTTTATCCACACCTGGAAATGTTGAGTTAGGCCTGAGGGAATGCACTGGTACTTGCGGTTTGAACAACTCCACAGTGATCTGAGGTATAGCCATGGTTGAGAACCACCAAATGAACCAGCTGCTCTCCTGTTCGTTCCTAGGCAACTTGTAACTGGATTTATTCATGTGATCATGTGCTTCTTTGCCCTCCATGAGACCGAAAGCTCATGAGGGCAGGAGCTGTGTCTATTCTGGTCACTGTTCCTCACGTCTGGCTTAGCGCTGTCACACGACAAGTGTTCAATGAACAGTTCTCTTAAAGATTCAAACTCATTGGGGCCGGCCCGTGGCTCACTCGGGAGAGTGCGGTGCTGATAACACCAAGGCCCCGGGTTCGGATCCCATATAGGGATGGCCAGTTCGCTCACTGGCTGAGCATGGTGCTGACAACACCAAGTCAAGGGTTAAGATCCCCTTACCGGTCATCTTTTAAAAAATAAATAAATAAATAAATAAATAAAAATAAAAATCAGTTAAACTTAGAATGAAAATAACATAAAAGAGTATATAAGCTCTGTAAGTATATATTTCTACTTCTACTTCACCAGCCTGGGATACTAACAAGGTCACATCTCACTATCAAGAAATTCTTTCATTCTTTGGAGTCCCTTCATCCATGGGTTTATCCGGTCCAGGATATCAGTTTTTCATATACCGGCTCGCCAGAGAGAAAACTGAGAAGTCTAACCAGTCTCCAGTAAGCCCTGATGTTGCTACCGCAGGGGGTCATGTTAGGCAGTAGGGATTCTGCTATTTGGCTGCTCTTCTTGGCACATGGTGTTCAGCTTACCCAGTGTCTGATGCATCAAGGTCCTCCAGTGTGGATGGCACCACAGCTTGAATGAACTCCCTTTGCACTGGTCACCACCAACATTGCCACGGAGCTGCCTCCAGCACTGTTGTGGGGAGGGGAATCTCAGGGAGGCTTCTGGAAGTGCTGCCTTTCCTAAACTCATTAAAGTATAAAGGCATTTCTTTAGGCAAAAAAAATAAAAATAAAAACAAAAACACCCCTCCTTTGCCTGGATTTTTACTAAAATTTCCATTTTTCTCTTTGCTCTAATATGAAATACAACCCCAAAATCTGCGGTCTAGCAGAAGCAATTCATCTTATCTTAAAAACTAAAATTTAATACATTAAAAGCACAGAAAGAAATGCTCTCTGGACTTTTCAAAACTGAGTTTTCACAGAATCACCTACTAAGGCCCAAGACCTGTGTGATTTGTGTGTTCAAGTTAAGTGTTTTGTTCAAACCACTGGTGATCTAATAGCCAGCTGGTATGTCTTAAAATGGTGCTTTTAATCTAGAATCCTGAATGTGTCAATGACATAAGACACTCCCTGCTTGTAAATCCACGGAAAGGCAGGCTCTTACTGGCGGAGGTCATACAGCTCTTTCAGACATGCAAAGCTGGGCACGGATTTCTCCTGGCTGCATTTCCCCGGGCTCCTTTTCCTTTGGCAAGATGATTTCAGCTCCTCCACTTGGCTCTGGAGGTGATCAATGTTGGTTTGTAGACATTCAATTGTTTCAGTTAGGCTGTGAGGAACAGACAGAGCTGACTGGTGCTTGTCATATTAAATTAAGGACAAAAGTAGTGAGGAGAGATTAGTTGCAAGCCACTCAAACTGGGCTTTCTTAATTGGAAAGGACTTCTATTTAATCTCCACTCTCCAAAAAGAATTAAACCTTATGCTATATATTGACCCAAATCCACTACAGCCACATTCTGTTCTAGGTTATAACCTCCTCTGTGGCTTCCTGGAGAGATTCTAGGAAACTCACCTCAGAATCTTTTGCTGTGAGGCCTTGCTGTCAGCAACTAGCCTCTGATTTGTTTCTTCCAGTTCCCTTGCTGTGACATCTAACTGCTCGTAAACCTTTGCATGCTGTTCATTCATCTGCCGCAGAAGCTCCACCTGCTTGGTCAGATACTATAAGAGAAGATGATTGCATCAGGTGACACAGACAGATAAGATGTCTGCAATGTTCCAACCCCAATTCTCTAACCCTCCAACACCAGCTTGTATGGGGTAGGGGCTGGCTTCCATGTCTGGCTCAGCACATGGAGGTGTCCACCAACCCAGAAGCTCCCTCAGCCTCGGGTCAGAGTTGTACGGAAGCTTTATTACATAGGAATGATAGGTTAAGTCATTGGCCATCGGTGAAAGAACTCAATCTCTGGCCCCTCTCCACTCCCCAGAGGTTGGGCAGTGGGGCTGATAGTTATCTCTAATCATGTGGTTGGTTCCTCTAGTGACCAATCCCTACCCTATCATTCAGGAAAATCCCATGGCTTTTAGGAGCTCTATGCCAGGAACTGGGGACAAAAACTAAATATACATAATTTTTATCATAACAAAATACCACAGGTTTATTTTATGAAAAGAAGAACTTTTTTTTTTTTTTAATAAAGATGACTGGTAAGGGGATCTTAACCCTTGGCTTGGTGTTGTCAGCACCACGCTCACCCAGTGAGCAAACCGGCCATCCCTATATGGGATCCAAACCTGTGGCCTTGGTGTTATCAGCACCTCACTCTCCCGAGTGAGCCACGGGCCGGCCCGAAAAGAAGAACTTTAAATCCCAATTAAACTACCTGTCTTCATACGAAATGAGCACAGGCTATCCTTGTATGTTTAGCTCCCCTTATGCTTACTAACATCCCTGAGTATCATGAGGTTGGTCTAATTCTACAAAGCACATAACATGAATAAAATTAATATTCAACAGAAAAATCTAAAGTGAGACATGATAATCCCTCAAGAGAAGCAGCATGGATGTGATCAAAGTTTAGGCAAAAATGTCATACTTAACGAAAATAACGCGTAAAGGAGGATTTTAGATGATTCTTCACTTGAAAAAAAATCATTTTTTTCTCTGAGTGAGTCATTCTGGACAAAAAATAGTGAAAAGAAAGTTGATTTAAACTCAGATATTTTAGCTTAATATGCTTCAAAGACCCCTGCTATTTTTAATTCTATGAGAATGTTATCACTGTCCTCCTCCTTACTCATGAGAAATTTGCCAGATTATTTATTTTGGTCCTGCTAGACTGCCATCACAATGGCCAAGGATAAAGGGGAATAATCACAGTCTTAATGTCACAGTGTTGTCACCTTGGTTCCCTTCCTCCCCTCCTCAATTCTACCTGAAGACACCCGAACAGTATGTATTCAAAATGAAATATTCATAATATTTCCCTGGACACACCAGAAGGAGAAAAAAAGAGGTGCGAAGCATTACCAATGGTCAAATAGTAGACTGAGCACTTGACTTTAAAAACACTCTTCTTGAGGCTTTTTATACAACTGTACAAATATTTGAAAGGCTAATAGATTTCTTTCAAAGAACAGGCTAGGGTTAAATGACATTGAACGGATTCTTCTTTAAAGTGTTGAAAAAAGCACATATGGCCTTTTTCAAATCCAGTTACATAACTCGGTGGCAACGTGTGGAGCAAATACTTAACTTCTCTTTAATTCAACTTTCTCATCTGAAACTCTTGGGGCAAAAAGTGTTTTGGAAAATTCTTTGAATTTTAGAACAACACGACGCTCACACCTTACACTTTATAATATCCCTGTGAGGTCTGGGCAGCACCCTGTAATCAAGCATTAATATTTCTGCATCAGAAAGTATGAATATGGCGCCGGCCCGTGGCTCACTCGGGAGAGTGCGGTGCTGATAACACCAAGGCCACGGGTTCGGATCCCATATAGGGATGGCCGGTTCGCTCACTGGGTGAGCGTGGTGCTGACAACACCAAGCCAAGGGTTAAGATCCCCTTACTGGTCATCTTTAAAAAAAAAAAAAAAGAAAGAAAGAAAGTATGAATAAAGATTATAAACAGCCTCACATATCAGTTCAGGTCAGGATTTGCTGTCAAATGAATTGGCTGCAAACTTAAGGATAAAAGTCTTCGTTTATAGTTTTTTGGGTTTGGAGTTGATAATAAGAGGCTGTGGATCTGTTAGTACCCACCACGTAGAACTGACAGGATTAGATGAGGTAGGTGGGCACATAGCATGGTGCTTGTCAAAGCCTGTATTTATTCTTCACTGCCTCAACCCCCACCAGCTTCTCTTGGTCCCTTGGAAATCACCACTGATTATCATGAGGGAAGCCTTTCCAAAGCTGTAGAGTAGTCCTTAATTCTGCCCTCTGGCTAGCAATGCCATAGTAGGTTCCTGTCATTGATGTGAATGTGTTCAATCTCTTAGAAATACTGGAGTGGAAAAAAGGTTTAAAATCATGGGAATATATATAACAGCTGCAGACATTTTGCAAGCTACTTTATATCAAGTACAAGGTCTCAAGTATTCTTTGGGACTGATTCAGAAAAAGGCTAATGTATAAACCAGACACTCATTTATTAACTTATGACAGGAGCCTTTCCTGTCCGGTGACTGGAATATTCTCATCCTCTATATAGGACACATCTGCCCCATAATGGGCATGTGAAAGGTCAGTTCATGAATAAAGTCTTTCTGGTGGGCACAGGATCACAGAAAAGAGTCTGATGTGGGGCAGGGCTGCAGTAGCTCAGAGTATAGGCTTTGGGGTCAAAACTTGGTTTGAAGCCCTGCTTTGCCATTTTTAACTGGGTGACTTTCAGCAAGTAACTTAATTTTTCTAAGGTGAGGTTTCCTCATCAATTACCTCATAAGGCTGTAAAGATTTATATATGTGTGGTGGAGACTGAAAGGAAAAACCCTGGCCTGAGTGCAAAATAAGACACAGCAGGAGACAGGGACTCAACCAAAGTGTATCAGGCAGGCAAAATGAACAAGCGGGCTGCCCTCTCGGAAGTGGGAGCAGCAGCGGGAGAGTCGGGGTGGGCCTTTTATATCCAGTCAGGCTGAGCTGGACTGTTCCTATTGGCTAAGAAGGAAGGGGAGGGAAGCGAGTGGGGTTTAAGCTCAGTTGGGATTTTTCTATAGGTGGAGAAATTCGCACAGGCGGGAAGGGGATGTGGTGGTGAAGAAGGGGGAGGGTTTTTTTTGTGATTCTCGGAAAAGCTGTTCTAGGGACCTGAAACTCTCCGCAGCCATTTTGGGTGTTCCTGCCGCCATCTTAGACATCGGCTAAAACATAATTGCCTAACAGAGACCAGAATTTGTCATCCTAAAATATGCCTCTTTGGCTAAGGATTATTGAGCTGAAGGCAATTAAGAAGCAGATACAGGAAAGCCGACTCTCTATATGCCTGAAAGCAGGACAAAGGTTAACCGCTGAAGACAACTTCTGACCCTGTGGCCAGGAGACAGCACCAGAGGAAACTACATTAACAAGCTTCACTTATTATCCTTTATCTGCCTTCCCACAAGTTGCTGCAGCTAGACTCAAAGTCCTTTTCCTTTGTCTTGCCATTTCCCTAAAAATTTACTGTTCTTTGTTGAAGATGCTATATCCACTCAAAGCCACATCTTTTAAGAATTACTCACTTGCTGGGAATCTCCCACATACATACGCAATACACATGATAATAAGCTTGTTTTTCTCTTGTTAATCTGTCTTCAGCATGGTCCCTGGTGTAGCATAGAACTGCTCAGTGAGAGGCAGCTGCTGTCATTTTGATCCAACATAAGTAGTCTATGGATCACACTTAGTATGTTGATCTTGGACATGAAAAATCCTGGAAGTAGCCCTCGCCTGAACCAATGTCCCTTTCTCTTGGGTCTAGGAGACATAAGCACTCACTGGGATAAACAGTGAGTCAAGCTCAATGCTGACCATTAGGAATCAGCTTAGTTGCAGTTATCCACTATAATTAAGTTATATTTTAACCATATCACAGCAACCTCACTTACTATAATGCTACACTTTGATACATTCTTACAATACTTTGAGTGCTCCTTCCTAACTTCTCAGTTTATCCAAATACTGACTTTCTACAGATGGCTAATCTTACCCTCCACATTTTAAAACTTTCTTTTATGGATAATTTCAAACATATAAATGCAGAGAAACTGGTTTAATGATGGATATACCCATCATCCAGTTTCAACAATTATCAACACGGCAATCTTCATCTCTACTTTGCTCCTCCCCAATCATTTTAAAGCACCTTAAGTACACATCTTGGGCTGGCCTATTAGCTCAGCTGGTTAGAGTAGGGTGGTATAACACCAAGGTCAAGGGTTTAGATCCCCATACTGGCCAGTTGACCCCCCCCCCCCCAAAAAAAGCTCCCAAGCGGGGCACTCTCCAGTGCGCCACCGGGCCGGCCCTACATCTTCACTTTTGATAACTTCTAATTGAAACTTAGCACTTCCTTCCATTATGAATGGAGGCAACAAACCACCACTAGTGTTAGGGGTATCTGGGACTTC
>NW_007727127.1:276465-285267 GCF_000696425.1 Galeopterus variegatus | reverse complement strand
CTTTATCTCCTTCTTCCAGAGGATGCATGTTTCCTGGCTGGCTCCATCTAGTCCAGCAGTCCTTAGCATGGGGTCCACAAACAGAATTTAGAGGGTCTGTGAACCTGGATGGGGAGACAGCTACATCTTCACTTTTTTTTTTTTTCCTTTTTATCTTTTTTACTGACTGGCAACGGGATCGCAACCCTCGGTGTCGCGTCCGCACCGCGCTCAGCCAGTGAGCAGGAACCAGTCTCCACATGGGATCCAAACCCTTGGTGGGAGCGCCGCTGCACTCCCAAGCGGGGCACTCTCCAGTGCGCCACCGGGCCGGCCCTACATCTTCACTTTTGATAACTTCTAATTGAAACTTAGCATTTCCTTCCATTATGAATGGAGGCAACAAACCACCACTAGTGTTAGGGGTATCTGGGACTTCATCACCAATGGAAATCACATATGTCTTTACATCACACTACGGTAGTTTGCAGAAATCTTGATTTATTGCTTACACTCATCCCTGTTTGAAAATGTGGTAGTTTCTAGATCTTGGTATTTAATATGTTAGTAAATACCTATACTAATGTACCACAAACTTATTTTTTCAATATTTGGTAGGGTTTTTTTTGTTTTTTGCTGTCTAGCCAGTACAAAGATCAAACCCTGGACCTTGGTGTTATTAGCATGACACTTTAACTAACTGAGCTAACCAGCCAGCCCTGGTATTTCAATGTAACAGATTTCCTTTACAATTCAATGTATTTTAAGGGATCATCACAGACCTCACTAAATAGTCACAGGGATCCATGGCACAAAAAATGGTTAGGAACTCCGGTTGTCCTTTAGGCTTCATTTCAGAAGTCTTTTCAGACCACCCAGTCTAAAGCAGCACCCCTCCCTCCCAAGGCACCCTTGTTGAATTCCCTCAAGCATGACAATAATCAATGAGTTGTTTACTTGTTATTGCCATCCTTCTTCTAAGAAGGAAAGGCTCTTGTGTATTGAGTCCATTCCTTACACACAGTAGGGGCTAAAAAACATTGGCTAAATGGCAATTTCTACAGCCTTATTCACAACAGCTTCTTGTGCTCGGCACCACAACTCAGAATGTCAAGAGAGATTTAATTGAAAGATTTTGAGAAGGGCTTTGGTTAGAGACCTCCTGGGAAAAGAGCCCATTAGCCACTAATTCTCTCCCCCTTTCCCTATTTATAGATTATTTCTCTGTATTCATTTCCATGGCAACAATACTCCCCAGGAATCTGAAGGGGAGACACAATTCCTACCAGCTACTGCATGGGTCCCAAGTCGCTGCCCGTCCCCCTTTCTTTGGTGGCTGCCTGGTATAGGGATCCGAGCCCTTGACCTTGGTGTTGTCAGCACCACGCACTCCCAAGTGAGCAACCAGACAGCTTTTCTTGTTCTTGTTGCCCCTCTTTAAAGATATAATGTTTGAATGAGGTATGCGGTCAGCACACAGGAAACAAGTCAGTATGCAAATAAGTACAAAGTGGCCGTTTAAAAAACTACAGAAAGTTCGTCTTGGTTGATGCATAAAAACCTGTGATCAAAACACAATGAAACCGTTTAAGGACCTGTGATATTTTGGTTTTAGAGGGCTTGGCTTTAAGGTCAATCTAAGGAATGGAAGGGAGGTTGTTTCACACAGTGGGAGTTTAATCTTATTATACCAAATCAAAATTAATCAGAAAAGCCTTTTATGTCTCCAAGAATCAGTTACCTACAAAGGAGCTAACTGGCTCCATCTAGTCCAGCAGTCCTTAGCATGGGGTCCACAAACAGAATTTAGAGGGTCTGTGAACCTGGATGGGGAGACAGCTACATCTTCACTTTTGATAACTTCTAATTGAAACTTTTTTTTTTCCTTTTTATCTTTTTTACTGACTGGCAACGGGATCGCAACCCTCGGTGTCGCGTCCGCACCGCGCTCCCACAAACAGAATTTAGAGGGTCTGTGAACCTGGATGGGGAGACAGCTACATCTTCACTTTTGATAACTTCTAATTGAAACTTAGCATTTCCTTCCATTATGAATGAAACGTCAAATTAATATTTATCAAATTTTTTCTGAATCTTGAAGGAAATGGGTTTGCTTATATTTCCCACCATTTATCTCAAGGGACAGCTATGCTTCCGATGTTCTAGTTTTCTCAGTTCAGAATCTTTGATATACAGCCCCAAATGAATCTGACTGCCATATTAAACAGGGGAGGTCAAGGGTTTGAATCCCTGCACCAGCCAGCCACCAAAAAACCAAACCAAAACAAAAAATAAACAGGGGAAAGGGAGAAATTTTAAGCAAAACAGTGGCGGAAGGGAGACATGGAGAGTACAGAAATGTAGGCAAAAATGTCAGCTTATAGCAAGAGATCTGAACAAAGTTTAAGTCCCCTGGGTTATCTCACTGCCTACGAATTTGCATAGAACTACATCTCAGCTATGAGTACAAGGTTCAGGTTATGCACAAAAGCTATAAAAAGGCCACCTTTGTGACTGAGGGAAACCTCTGGAAAACAAAGGCCAGCAGGAATACATTAACACCTATTTATAATTGTAGAGCCCTAACCTAGGATGCAGGAAAGGACACAAACAAAACTGAAAACACATAAGGAATGGAATGGAAATCTGGCTTGTAAGCAGTGTTGGGATTATCCTTAAATTAAGGATTATAGCTCAAATCTTTTGAATTTATTGTCACAATGACCTTCCACAATAGTGAAGAAATATTTCCCCATTACCTTTGAAAAACCGCTTTCCCCTGATTAAAGTAATATATTTCCCCTGTAGGAAATTTGGAGAGGGGTGCATGCATATGAAAATAAAAACCACCTATAATCCCATTATTAAAAGTTTGACTTGTTAAGATCTACTTTCCAGTAATTCAAGAGGATTTTGTTTTTTCAGAGTTAAGATTCTTTCATTACTGAAATTCTTAAAATGTGGGTAAATAAATCATGCAACAATTTATACCATTCAAAATCTATATACTTCCATAATCTCATCCCCTCAGCACAACCCTGTACCAATGTAGTGCAACCATCCTTACCACCATTCCATAATGCAGCAACAGGATCTGAGAGGTAATTCACATGCCTAAATTCTCTAGCTATTGACAAATAAAATTGAGGGCTTATACCTGAATCCTAACCCAGAGGCCAGAGCTTCTTCTACCTCCTTTAAAAATCATCATAGGTGGAAAATCATGGTTTAGGAATTATTAGAAAAGCTCTGTAAACTGTTTATTTATCTCCTGTTAAGAAAATGATTTCAACAAGGACTTATAGATAACCTACTATGTGCAAAAGACAATGAATAAACACAGCAATGGCTCTCAATCTTGCAATGGGAAATGAGGGAAGGGTGGAATAAAACAAATATGAAATAACTATAATTTGCAGTAGGATATTGATAAGTGCAGTAAAAGCAGCACAAAATACTTGAGGAGTCATAAACTCTTAAAAGAAGGGACTCCTCCAAGGCCAGACTACTGTGAGTGGTAGGCACAGCTCCTGTGGGGGGTAATGCAGGTGCCCCAGGCAGAGAAGTAACAAAAACCCAAGGCTGTAGTTGCTTACACCATTCCAGGAAAGTGTAAGTGAACCCAATGTGTCTGATGGTGTCAGATCTCACTACTCTCCAGAGCTTCTCTCCACACACCCCTCCCCCCACCGCCCCCATACTGGCCCCATCTGGGAGAGAAAAACTTGCTCTGGACTCAAAGTTAAGATGTCCAAATTAGCACTGAATAAAAGTTAGAGGCTACAGGGTTCTCCGAAGCCAGTGGAACCATTATTTTCAATAGCTTATTTAACCTTATTTTTTAACATCAAAAACGATGCCTACCTGACCAATTTTTATAAGGATTGTTTGATAGCTACTAATAGTCTGAAAGAATACTTATGGTTCTAAGAAAACATCCTTTAGCAGTTTCCTAATTGTCTATTTCCAACAATCTCCGATTTCTAAATCAGATTTTGGGGGATCTTTTTTTCCCCTCTTGTTTCTGAAGTGTCAGTGGGGATCTTATCCTAATATTTTCTCCAGTTCTGTACTCACTGTTCTTCATCCATTCTGATCATTTTCACAGACCATTTTCCTGGACTGTCTCATTTTAAACTTCTGTGAGTAGTGGGATAAGAGCTGATTTTTTGGTTTTCAACTATATTTTTCTAAATTAAAAAAATGACCATATATTACTTTTCTAACAAAGAAATGTGCACAAGCCCACCACAGTCGAGGGCTTGGATCCCTGCGCTGGCCAGCTGCCGGGTGGGGGAGACACGTGTACAAGTGAGTCCACTTGTGTAAAGTTCAAAAACAAGCCACGTGAATCTAGGGTGTGGGAGTCGGAGTGCTGGTTAGTGCGGAGGCAACTGCACAGGCTGAGAGTGTTGTCACACCTTATCTGGGTGCTAGTTGTGTGGGTACGTTTACTTTATGAAAATTCGTCAAATTACACATTTAGGATTTGTGCTCTTTTCTGTATGTATATTTCAATAAAGTTTTACATAAAGAGAGAGAGAAAAAAACTAACAGAAGGTTTATACTGAGACTATAAAGTTTAGTGGGCTCCTAAAGGCTGCAATAACCAGAGGTACATAATGCAAGGGTCTTCAGTAGAGATCAGGCTCTTTGGCTGCCTGCTTACTTCTACAAGAACATCAGGGAGTCTTTGTTTTAGACTACTGGAGAAAGACCTCGGAAGTCCATGCTGTGATCTGTAAGTCTGGACAGGTACATATCAGTGAACGAGAAGGCAGAAAGGCTGGTCTGTGGGATGTGGCTGGTAAGTGGGCTTAGCCATACTGCCATCTCATCTCCCCGCTCAGCCCAACCCTGTTTACTTTCAGAAAGCAATTTATAAAAAGAAAGAAGAAAGCCAACTGTAACAGTAGAGAAGAAATCTAAGACAGTGATTGTTCTTAGTCAAAAGAGAGTAAAATATGCTCTCTGTAACGCCTGGATCTATGAACCAGTGGGCCACATGCTCTACTATAAAAACAAGAGACTCATAAAAATGTTCCTGGAAGCACTCCATGCTAAATTTAAATAGTTTTGTACATGTATTTAATTTTACACTTATTTAATCATTGAGGCCTGAGCTGGATACTTTATTTCCATTATGCTTTGCAAGATCTTATGGTGGAACATTATTTGTAGATTTGGAGAATCTTAAAGATCTTTGGATTATACCAGAATGTCAATGATCTGTCTTAACTGTCTCATCAGCCTTGATACCAAAGAAAGGAACACAAAGGCAGAAAGACAACAACTTAGAACACATAGCAACTGTGCGTATAACCTTTTACACCAAGAGGCATCATTCTCCTAATTATGCAAATATTTGGACTTCTTTCACCTATTCTTGAAAGATATGCTAACCTAAGTATCAGTTATAGGGTTTTATAGATGCTTTCATAGGAAACATACATACAATGTCCTAAGACTGTGTTTCTACCCAAGTACAAATAAATACGCCTCACAGTATATGAGTACTGCTCTATGAAATCTTCCAATGAATTGAAAAACAAAGCCTAAGAAACAAAGCAGGAAAGAGTTCCTTGACCATATATAATATTTGGCTAGTTTCAAAATGCATGTTTTTTCTGCATTTTTAGGTTTTTGGCAAATTTTACAAGTCATTAAATTCAATTTAGGGTACATCATACTCTATGCTCTTTTGATGAAGAATGTGCTAAAAGTGATCTCTGGTGGGTTAAATATCATTACAAACTATGCCTTCCCTAGAACCACAAAAGTATATTTCAGTCACACCATTGGCTGTACTCATAAATCCTGCTGAAGGGAAGGGCCTATTATATACGTCTTCGCTTTGGCTACTACATAAAATTAACGGCTACTGAGATTATAAATTTGCTTTAGTTTTGATGACAGGTTTACTTGTATTCAGAAGTTGAAATGTATGTGATGCTACTGTTTTAAAGGCAAAGACTGTAATTCCACTTCTGTGCATTCCCAGCACCTGGTTTAGCAAATAATTAAAGCTTAAGTGCTGTTCATGAGGAGCTGCTTCACTGTTCCAGGGTTTTCTACATTTTTCTGTGCATAGACACAAAAGTCCTGGGTCTTCTGCACCAATTTGAGGGGGAGGAGTTTGTAAGTTAAGTGTAAAGCTTTTTTGGGGGGCAGGGGTGGTACTGAGGCATGGAGAAAGGTGTTCTGATGGGACAATTGTCTGGGTGATATCACAATTATCTTCTTTATAGTCAAGTGACCTACATATAACTGGGCTACTTGAATGGGACCATTTATAAGATAGCAGCAACTTCCATTTTAAAGCCTTAGTCTAGCATCTTTCATTTTAGTTTGTTAAACTAGGCAAAAAGTAATATTTTAATGAAAAAATATAGAAAAATGTAAATAAATTAAGATTACAGCAGGGAGGAAAAAACATGTATATTATGATTAATTCTTTGAATGGCACACATTATGGAATCAGGTACTATGATTTTTTTCCTTTTTATCTAAACCCAAATTTAGGATGCTGTTTGGTAGTGAGAGGGAGGGAAAAGCCACCAAGGAGGGGGCACACGAGGAGCTTCAACAGTGTGGCTAGTTTTCTTTCTTAAGCTGGGTGGTGGGTACATGGGTGTTCATTGCATTTTTTTTATACCTTTCTGTATATCTTAAATATTGCATATTTAATTTTTTTTAAAGAAAAAAAGCCAAAAAACTAAAGTCTAATATTCACAGCTTCATTTTGCTTCACATACTGGCAAACACTGGAACATTTAATTCTAGCACACTTCACCAAGGGTGAAGAGAGAAATAGAAATCTCTTTTTTTTTTTTAAAAAAAAAAGATGATCGGTAAGGGGATCTTAACCCTTGACTTGGTGTTGTCAGCACCACGCTCTTCCAAGTGAGCCATGGGCCGGCCCTGAAATCTCTTTCATCATAGCAGACTTATATGATGGAAAAGCCTAAAGAAAGTAGAAATCAACCTCTTCACATCTGATGATTCATATTCTTAAAAAGACTGCATTTGAAATTAAACACTGCTTCTAATTGCAAGTGTTATTTTAGCAGCATATGACTGGTACAACAACATGACACACCTCAAAGTGTAACTCTCCTGCTGAGTTAATTACCTCAATTTCCTGTAACTGCTCCTGATTGGTTGTGTACATCTGCTGAAGAGACTCCTCCAATTCTGTGTTCCGATCCAGTAATGTCTTCCCAAGCTCAGCCGCAAGTTGGAGATCTAGCACAACAAATGAATCTTAGAATAATACAAATCATCTCACTTCAACATTTTGTATAACCTAGTCCTTAAAATAGGAATGATCCAAGTACTAAGACATAGTTTAAGTCAGATCCCAGTGGAAGGTGGAATGGCACAAAAGGAAACCTGAGTTCTACTTAAAATTCAGTTGAACTGGAGCCCTGTAGCAGGTCAAAGTACTCTTTTATGTATCCTGACTTGCAAGACGTGAAAAACAGTAATCTACTTTATGGAGATGTCTGCTTTTTTTGAATGGACCCTTGAGCCAAAATACAGGCAGATTTTTCAATAATCTCTAAAGTTCCCATGAATCTGGCTGCTATGAATACAACTGTCAAAGCAAAGCATGTTGTCATTTATCCTGGACTCCTTAGGGGACTAAAAATTATTAAGTCAAGAAAAGGAAAACTACATCAGTATTAAGCACATTGCCGCAGGTCTCTCTCATTTTTTTCCACTTCTCTTCATGTGGTCCTCCAAGATGAGCAACAAGATAAGCAAAGCCGCAAGATGGTTTTTGAGGTAATTACATGTCAGTAGCTCATACCTTCATTTAGCACAAAACGGTAGATTATTTTAAACCACATTTTTCAACTCTCACTCTTCTTAGGCACATATGCACATAAAACAGGATTTGTTTCCATTACATACAATTCCAGAAATAATCAGTTAGTGACAATACAAAAAAGGATACTAGTAACACAGGTAGTTGAAATACTTATCTGCATAATAAATCTTTATGAAGCAGTCCTCTGATATAATGCGAAATGCAGTGAACTTTGAGTAGGAAGGTCAGGTCTAGTTCTGACTACCAATTTACCAGAACACTTTCAATATAATGACTTTAAAGGTCCCTACACTTAGTATTCTTGTTTAAAGACATGGCTGTCTTGCCAATATATGATTGCAAAAATCAAATGAAGTAATATACAAGGAAGTACTTTACAAACTAAGCTGCAATACACAGGCAAAGCATTACTAGTATTCATTGATTCACAAATGAATGTTGTTGTTGGTAGGCACTGTGCTAAGCAGTGGCTGTAGAATAGTGAAGAAAATGATATTTCTGCTTTGCTAACATTCCCAGATCATTGGGGAAAGCCAGACAGCAAGTAAGTAAACTTACAACTGCAATAAACACCATTCGTACATGCACACATACATTCAGTAATACCAGACTACTAGACACTGTTCTAGGCACCAGGGATACAAGAAACTCAGATAGGCTGGTTGGTTAGCCCAGTTGGTTAGAACACAGTGTTGCCACCAAGGTTAAGGGTTAGGATCCCTCTACCAGCCAGCTGCCAAAAAAAAAAAAAAAGAAACTCAGATAAAAAATTGCTCTGCCCTCATAGAGCTTATATCCTGTTGATAGAAACAGCATGATAAAGGGGCCGGCCCGGTGGCGCACTGGATAGTGCGCCGCTTGGGAAGTGCGGCGGCGCTCCTGCCCGAGGGTTCAGATCTCACATACGGACCGGTTCCTGCTCACTGGCTGAGCGAGGCGCGGGAGCAGCACTGAGGGTTGCAATCCCGTTGCCGGTCCCCGGTCCGGTA
>NW_007727127.1:268981-275584 GCF_000696425.1 Galeopterus variegatus | reverse complement strand
TGGTCTGACGAAGTTACTTAGGTCGGTGAGCGCGGTATGGTGGGTTTAATTCCCGTTGCGGGGCCCCGGTCCGGTCCGGGGGCAACACTGGGGGTTGCGATTTTTTGGTGGACACGGAAAAAAAAAAAAAAAAAAAAAAAAAAAAAAAAAAAAAAAAAAAGAAACAGCATGATAAAATATATAACAGATAACAGTACGAGGGTACTTCAAAAAGTTCATGAAAAAGTAGGATTGAAAAGTAATACAAATCTTTCCATGAACTTTTAAAAAAATATTTATTTATTTATTGAATCAAAATTGATTCTACATATTTTTGGGGTTCAACATTGAGATATGTTGATGAAATCAATATTACTAGCATATATATTGTTACAAATAGTAATTATTCTTTATACCCCTTGTCCAATCTCTCCCCACCCATGAACTTTTTGAAGTGCCCCATAAGTGCTAAAGAGAAATAATAAAGCAAGGAAGGTGTATAGGAGGAGTGTGGATGTGGGAGTTTGAAATTTAAGAACACGTAAAAAGAGTGACCTTAGACTTAGATGTGAAGGAACTGAGCAGGTGATCCACACGGATCTACCTAAGACAGCAGCACTCCAGACCCAGGCAAACAAGCCCGAAGACCCCAGTAGGGGAGGGACTGGTGCTAGGAAGGACCACTGCAGAGGGAGCAGAATGTGCAGGGGGTGGGGGTGGGGGGCCCTAACCAAGGAAGTCAAAACTTTGGCTTTTTACCCCGAATGAGATGGAACTCAGTGAGCCTTGACAGAATCGCTCTGTTAAGTGTAAACAGATTGAAAGGCAAACACAGAAGCAGAGTGACAGAAGGACACTGTGGTCATTGGGTAAGAGATGACAGTGGCTTGTACTGAGGTGACACAGAGGGAGATGGGGAGAAGGGGCAGGATTGTGACATGTCTTCAAAGTAAATCTAAAAGGATTGTTGACCAATGTGATATGGAGTGTAAGAGAGAAAAGGAAAAACAGACAAACTGGATTTGGTGGTACTGGACAAAGGGCCCGATTTAGAAAGGGAGGTCACAAGAAAGGTCTTTCTGAGGAGATGTTTTGGTTGAAGCTGGCAAGAGGAGGAGCTTGCCTGTGACAGCACACTCTACAACCTGACAAGCAGCCAGGAGGACGGAAGCAGAGTGGAGCGTGGGATGAGATGAGGTGGGAGAAGCAGGCAGAGATTGGGTCATGCAGGAGTTAACAGCCCACGGTAGAGAAACTTCAAATTTTACTCTACGTATGATGAAAAATCACTTCAGTAAGTGTCATAAAAATATTATGAAAACAGGGGACCTCACTACATACGACTTTTAAACTCAATTTTTAGAGGTTGACAAATAAGGTTTAAAATCTATCCATTACTACTGATAGTAAAACTTAACCTAAAGTGGTAACAGAAAACAGAAACAACTTGTGTTGCCTGGCAATGTCCATCCGAGTGCATTATTAGTATTCTATTAGCTTAGTTTTCACTCATTAGAAAAAAACAAAGCAGCAAAACCTACCACACACCAGTCCAGCTCATTTTAAAATATTTTACACCCATTTTATTTTAATGTTTTTAGCAGCTGGCCGGTACGGGGATACACCCATTTTAAATAAACAGTATACTGTTGGTAGATAGGTGCTAAAATACATTCTCTGGAGATTTCAATATTAACAATATCCATTACTGTTATTACATTAAGACTTCAGCTCACAGGCCTATAAAATAACATCTTGTATTCATAAGACACAGAACCTTTACCAATAGTTCCAAATATTTAAGAGACATTAATCTTGATGTCTTTACAAGGTATTTAGCCCAGATACAAGGTATTTTCCAGATGAGACAACCTGAAGCACAAGGCTATTAACTGGCCTCATCAAACATACATGGTGAGTCACAGACAGGACAGAAACCCCTCAATCAACAGGTTCTAACCCTCATCATGATGCTGTTATCCATATTTGCACGGTTTTAAGGCTATGAAAAGGGATGTCCACATACTTCTTTGTTTAAGGTGGAGAATACAAATTTCTCTACTTGAGGTACTTTTCCACTTGTTTTCATAGATGGCAATGAGAAGCTTCTTTTTTTTTTTTTTATTGCCAGGTCTACCAATGAAGGCACATACAACTGCAGGCAAGTTAATATCTTGTTTTCACCAAATAAAAAAGGAAATATGTATTGTTGAAGACGTTCCAGAAATAATTATTTTGTACTCACAGGGTGTGTAATATGTATACATACACTCACATAGAAGCCACCAAACTGTATTAAAGACAAAGCATAAAAACATTACCTAGATATCAATTAAGTCTTTCCTTCTGGCCTGTTGTAAAGTGGTGAGCAATTCCTCACTGGGAAGGATCAGAGACTCACCAAAGATGTTCTTACCTAGCAATCAAAACCTGAACGGAAACCTCTTCCACAATCAAGACTGACTTGAGACCATCATCAACCACTTACATTCAGTTATGAACCCACCTATGCTACTTGATAGCAGCCAGGAACACCTTTCCTGCTCCTGCAGAAAGAGATGCCAGGATGGCACTCTTTAGTAAATAGCAAACAAAAAAGAATTTGAGACTTGTCCTTATCTCAATCCTTATGTCCAGTTAAACAAAGCCTCAACCTGGTTCAGTAACCTGAAGTCTCAGTCTCCTAAATATTTCATAGGATGTTTAGGACAGAATTTTAGCAAGTCAAGTCTTAACCACAAAAAAGCACCTGTGAAGTCACACTGTATAATAGGATATTACTTCATCTGTTTGTTTAAAGACAATGGACTCTTGTCTTTAAAAAGGTTTGTTTCCTGTTGTGTCACATCTGGCTTCCATAATCAAAAGGAGCCAAAAGCTGGTAATAAGCCCAAGAAGGTTTTCTAAATAAATAGTGGAGGGAATGGGAGAATATTGAATGTCCTTTATTTATATTTTCAATTAAGGCACAAAAGGAAACAATATAGTTTCAAAGCCTAGCACACCCGTTCATCTCTATTTTACAATAAGGATTTTCATTAAGAGGTTGTTTGTTCTAAATCCTATCAACTGGCCTGGCTTAGGCAGCCACTAAAAATACCATAGATTTACTGCCGGCTTGAGAATTGCAACATATCAATACCTTCATATGCTCAATACTTTTACTAATTAGTCTTTTAAGGTAATGATATTTTATTGTGATGGTGTAAACTGTTTGCTTTAAACAGATATTCACTCAGCTCTATGCCTTAGGCAAAAAGTTAGCACTAGCTGCTGAGTGATTTTTCTAAAAGGATCTTTCTTCCGGAATTTTGAAAACTTTAAATCCCACTGCTATTCTGTTTTTTCCATTTTACTTCAGTTTCTTAAAAAAAAAAATACGAGGACAACATATTCCCATGTTAGCTGTAGTCTGTAGCAGTAATTCAACATTAAGGCTGAAAGATTTTCCTATTACAAAGTCAAATGCGTCATTTGGTGACGCTTCTGTTTAACTCCTGTTGCCAACGTTACTATAATTGGGAAAGTAAAAAACCTGAATATAAACATCAGGAAAAATGATGGTGTCAATTTTAATGACCCACCAAACAGTGATTCAGCAAATTAGTTGCACACAAGGAAGATGCACTCATCTTGAAAAGAAATTTTAGGATTCCTTTAAACTAAGATTTCATCTGATGATTCATACAGTAGAAACCTGAATCCTTATTCTAAGCTTGCACAGCTCACCAAACGATGATTATGATAGCAGCTGGTCTAAAAGAAAATCCAGTCTCTGAAGTCTTTCCATCTCATTCTCAGGGGCACATTTCAAAGCAAGCACCATTATTACCTGCACAGAACGCTCCTGCTGTCCTAGAAAAGATCCTATCCACAGTGTTTATTGTTAGTATTCCTACCATGCCAACTCAGCCCTCTAACAAAAGATAGCCTCTTCATCAAAGTGTTTCATAAAAGCAAAGGATTTTCTCCTTCTGCCTGCATGCAGCTTTACATGTTTCTAACAAGTTATGAATAGTAGACCAGAGTCTACTGAGGTTAGAATTTTTCAGCAATTTTAATTTAAAAAAGAATGCCCTAGCAAACTTTGATACAAAGACTTGAACTACTTAGATAATGACTCCTATTGCTAAAGGAAAACATTTTGTAGTAGTAAGACTTTGAGAACAGGATCTTTAAAAGTTGTTTTAAGGAGCTCTCTCCAAACAAGCCTTGCTCAGTGAGTTAATAATGAAGATGTTAATTAAAAAACAAAAACAAAGACAGATGTCTGCAAATGATAAAATCCCAGTAGACCTGCTTAATCAATCTGTTTAACAGGACAGACTTTCTCCCAAACTTTATTCAGCAGCAAATGTCTATTGAGGGCCGACAATGTGCCAGACACTATAGGGGGCACATACCACGAGGCAGCATCTCCTGGCTTCTCTCATGAGCAGATTCCTAGAACATCAACTCCTTCAGAGTAGGAATCCTGCCTATCCTATCATATGGCTGGGTATTGTGGCCCCAGTGCCTAGACGAATGAATACCTGGCATGGAGTAGATAATACATTTTTGAGGAATGAACAATTTTTAAAATCTGTTAGAAGTTTAGAAGTTCTTCAACATGTTATTTAGCAAAATTGGGAAAAAAAACCACCCCTTTATGCACACTGAGACCTTCATTCTTTTACTGGCCATAACCAGAAGTTACGATTGCAGGAATTTCACATCTACTTCTGCTCCACATAGTTGGTTATGACAGAGTTACATCAAAGTCCACTGTGATAATGGACGTAAAAGCCCTTTGAAAAGCACAGAAGAAATTACAGGTGCAAATTGGCAGTAAAGAGGTTCAGACCTTTATTTTTGAGGTTAAATTTGAAGATCTGATGACTTCATTTTGATCAGAGGTTAAAGAGAATCCACACATAACCCCAATGTGTTGCATTTTCTTGTCAGCAGTTTGAAATATTACAGCTGGTTGTTTCTAACAACCTCCCACAGGGGACAGTGCAGTGTGGACTTGGGCACCTGACCGAAGAGAGCCACGAGGACAGTAATCTTGTATGGGTGCTTCAGTTCAGTTCAACGAATACTGAAATCGAGCTTCTATTATGTGCTAAGTATTGTGTTGGATGCTGGAGATAAGGAAAAAGAGCCTGCCCTCTCTGCCCTTAAAGACTTCTGCTTCTTAAATACAGGAAAGAAAAATATTTAAACGATTACACACACTGCTTAATTTATTAGAGAGAGATGTTGCAACTGCCTGGTGGTTGCCTCATTAACCCTGAGGAAAGTATCAAATTAGGCCATCAATCCTAATGGGGAAACCCGAAAACAGGTTTGTTAAAATGTATGACAAATTCGTCTTTTGGACACAGAGAACGGGATGCCAAATACTGCATTGCAAACACTGAACAGCTTGGACAAAGCGTGATGGTGAACTACTTTGGTTTAAGTAATCGCATATTAATTTAGTAAATCACCTTCCTTGAGAAGAGATGCTTGTTTTATTTTCCTTTTTAAAGTAAAGTCATTCAAGGCTATATTCTTTTTTTTTTCTTCTGCCAAGTTCATTGGTTAGCATGAAGAAGGATCATGATCATTTAATATTCAACTAAATGAAATATTGACTTCCCCTGCAAGTTTAGAGCTGAAAGAACTGACTTACACACAACTGCAGAAACGGAAGATGCCTGAAAAAATTCCTGAGAAGTATTCCGTATTGTGGTTAAGAGTGTTTGCTCTAAAGTTTGCAGCTGAACCCCAGCTCCCCAAACGGTACCTACTTCTACCAATAACTAGTGTTAGATACTGCTACCTGTCGAGTGTTATGGCGAGGGTTAAAATGAGCAGCTGCGTTAAGGGCTTATCAGTGTCTGACACACAGAAAGTGTTCCCCAATCGCAAACTCCTGGTATTAATATGAAGAAAAAAAAAGAGGCCACCAGCTCCAAATTCAGGGCTGCTCTAAGACTGTTCTCTGGAGACACCATCAGCAAGAAATCCAAGGCAGGCATGTTTTCAACTGAAATGGGAGTGCAAATTGAAGAGCTGGAGGAAGAAGTGCCTTCAAGTCATTTCATTGGGCATCTGGTGAATCACGCATAAGCAATTATTTTTGACAGTTTAACGCCCCACTGAAAAGGCTGTAAACCGGGATGGTAAGGAAGAGAGAGGGTCTGAGCAGCCCCTACGACTTCTCGCTCTGCGTGTAGGTTCAAAAACCCCTGCCCCCACCCTTGCCTTCAGGCAAGCGACTTAACCGCTGCAGCCTGCGCGATGCTCGTCTGGAACACGGGACAACAGAAATGACTCTCCCGTGGAGTTCTGGTGCGGATCACACGAGCAGGTGTGCCCCGCTCGGTCCCGCAGCAGCCTCGCCCCGCGGCCGCTCGCCCCCTCCGCCCAGCAAAGGCAACTTTGTAACAGTTCGACCACCGAACCCCGCCCACCGGCCGGCGACCGCGCCTCACCCTGATGCAGGTCCTGGTGGTCGTACCACGGCTCGTCCTCCTTCACCTCGAACTCCTCCACCGGGTTTTCCGCCAGCATCTCGGCCGGGTCCCCCGGGGGCAGCACGCGCCGCCGCCCACCAGCCCCGGCCGCCGCCCCGGGCACTCCCCCGGCCCCTCCGCG
>NW_007727127.1:256951-268971 GCF_000696425.1 Galeopterus variegatus | reverse complement strand
TTTTTTTTTTTTTTTTTTTGGCTGGCCGGTAAGGGGATCCGAACCCTTGACCTTGGTGTTGTAACACCGTGACTCTAAGCTCTAACCGACTGAGCCGCCCCTGATGGATAATACTTTAAATTGTTCATTCAGTAAATCGTGTCTGCAGATGTGGGGAGAGCTACCAGGACTAAAATGGGAAGCCTGAGGGGAGGGGTGAGTAGGGACTGGGGACTTTTGCTTTTCACTGGAAACCCCTCTGTGATAATGTTTTTGAACCATGCTCACACATTGCTGCGATTAAAAATAAGAGAAATTGTAAGGGAGGAGTTAACGATCCTGAAACTACTTTTGTCTTTTTGTATAAATGAATAAAGACTTGAGTAATATGGAGGAGGGGGAAAACCTTAAATATTCTTGTGGGCAATTACATGTACGGTGTTCCTCTCTGCTGTACCGTACATCCGCCTTCGCTGCACGTCAGGGGCGGGGACTCCAGTCTGGGGGCGGTAGGCGGTCGTCGCGAGCGCCGTCGGGGCCGCTTCCCGGCCGTCCAGTTCCGCGGGAACTCGCACATTTGTTCCCCCTATCGCCGGCTGCGCTGTTCCTCGGGTTCCGGACCCGCGCGCAGCCGCCGGGCCTCGCGCTCGCCACACAGCGGCGGCCTAGACCGCCCAAGAATCAAGGTGCGGTGGGAGTGGGAGCTGTCCCCTAGGAAAACATCGCGAACAGTGTCGCGCATGGCTTTTCTGAGGTTCGTGGGCCGCCAGGGACGTGTGCCCCGCCGCCCCGGCCCCCACCGTCCCTAGTGCAGGGGGCGCTGCCTCAGCACCGGCACACGGCACACGCACACCCTAGCCAGGGGACAGACCGGGTCAGCGACCCCGGGCTTGACCTGAGCGGACAGAAGACGGCAATGCCAGTATCTGCCTGACGTTTATGGAACAAAACGAAAATAGAGGCCTAAGTGTAGTATCGAAAGGCTGTCTCTAGAACGTAAGGCGGTAACTGTCAGAAATTCGGAGAGAGGGAAGAGAAGGGAGGTAGAGTTGGTTAATTCCTTATCTGTCGCAGCAGCGAGTCGGTGGATAATAGTTTTTTTTTTTTTTTTTTTTTTTTTTTTTTTTTTTTTTGGCTGGCCGGTAAGGGGATCCGAACCCTTGACCTTGGTGTTGTAACACCGTGACTCTAAGCTCTAACCGACTGAGCCGCCCCTGATGGATAATACTTTAAATTGTTCATTCAGTAAATCGTGTCTGCAGATGTGGGGAGAGCTACCAGGACTAAAATGGGAAGCCTGAGGGGAGGGGTGAGTAGGGACTGGGGACTTTTGCTTTTCACTGGAAACCCCTCTGTGATAATGTTTTTGAACCATGCTCACACATTGCTGCGATTAAAAATAAGAGAAATTGTAAGGGAGGAGTTAACGATCCTGAAACTACTTTTGTCTTTTTGTATAAATGAATAAAGACTTGAGTAATATGGAGGAGGGGGAAAACCTTAAATATTCTTGTGGGCAATTACATGTACGGTGTTCCTCTGCCTCCCCATCCTTGCTCCAATCAGTGTAACTTCGTGCTGATACTGCGAGGGTCACAGCTTTGCTCCAGAGTTACCTTATTCTAGGCTGTAGGCTGCTACCTTTCGGGGAAATCTTGCCAAGAACAAGATCCCCATTGCGGGATTGTTGCCTGAAGCTTTACCCTTCAGTCCGCGAGGAAGACTGCTTCATAGAGTGGAAATCACTATGGAGCTTGAGTCAAGAAATCTAGAGGTCTAGCCACACCAGCAGAGGAGTAGAAAACCGTGTACCGGAGAGGTGACCTTTTTGCTTTGATCACAGTTATGAGAATCAAAGAGAGGAACTATGAGGAGGTATTTTATGCCCCTTTTAAGTGTAAGGCCGGCTGGCCGGTTAGTTCAGTTGGTTAGAACACAGCCTTGTAACACTAAGGTCAAGGGTTCCAATCCCCTCACCAGTGAGCTGCCACAAAAAAAAAAAAAAAAGCCATGTCATTGTTACTGATATTGTTAAAGTGCAGGTGACTTTGGGGACAAATTAACAAGCATCAAAATAGTTAACAGTAATGGATTGTAACCCACTGAATGAAAGAAGAACCCATGAATCCATATTGAAATACCTAAATAAATAGGAGAGAAAAGCCCTTTCTTATAATAGAATGCCAACCAAAAACAAGGAATAATCGTGTTAGAAATAATAATAATGATAATAATAATAACAATAAAAGAGAAATGGCAAACTCACAAATCCCTTCTGAATCCAGATATGCTAAAAGGCAAAAAAGTGTTACTGATCTTTGGTTTTTATTGTTAGTTTGAAAAGGAGAGTTAGGTCCCCTGTATAGCCTCTACTGCCCAAGTTGTTAATATTCAGGTAGAGATATTGGTCCAGAGCCAAAATAAAATAATTTAAAACCAACTATCTTTTTTTTTTTTTTCCTTTTTGTCTTTTTTCGTGACCGGTAATGGGATTGCAACCCTCGGTGTCGCGCCCGCACTGTGCTCAACCAGTGAGCGGACCAGTCTCTATATGGGATCCGAACCCTCGGTGGGAGTGCTGCCGTGCTCTCAAGCACCGCACTCTACTGAGTGCGCCACCGGGCCGGCCCTAAAACCAACTATCTTAATCTCTACAGATAGAGCATTTGGCAAGAGAAAATTAGGTTAGGATTTGCTAAAGGTGA
Organism: Galeopterus variegatus; assembly: GCF_000696425.1. NCBI lineage: Eukaryota > Metazoa > Chordata > Mammalia > Dermoptera > Cynocephalidae > Galeopterus > Galeopterus variegatus. The sequence goes on along the minus strand of NW_007727127.1, from coordinate 266,287 downwards.
TTTGTGGAAGCTGAAGTGCTAGAATACTGCATCTGACCTTAGTCACTGATCTGCAAGATTGAAAGTGCTGGCTGTTTTCTTCATTGCAAACCAAAGCTCATTTTGACTTCTGGGAAGAGCGTTTTGGAATGTTCTTTAACAATTCTCTTTAACAACAACAGCAAAAAGAATGATCTGGAGAATTAAAGTTATTGGTAGTTTAAAATAGCAAAAACCCAAAAACTTCCACAGGGTTAATGGATTTTGATGTGTTAGTGAGTTCTTTTTAAAGACACTATTTAAGGAAATCTTTCCCCCCTGGAAAAGCTTGAACAAAAGTTGCATTGAAAAAGCAGTGTTAGCTTTCGGTGCTTTGGAGTGGTCTCATTCTTTTTAGAGTCTACTTAGTCATAGCTTGGAAGCAGTAATAAGTAACCTCTTCAGCAACATTAGTATTATCTGATTTGAGTAGATTAGTGAATACCCAAGTTGATTCTAAAAGAAGGGTTTGGGGTATTCATTTAGTAATTCATTAGCATTTAGGGCAATTGCCCAGCCTAATCATTACATCATTTTACTACATTTAAACTCTTATGTGTGAAACATTTTGTGGTAAAGAAGATCCAGCTTCAGAAATCCTTTGTCCGTGGTCGTAAAGATATAATGCGCTTGTTCTTGCGTGTTTTGTTGCTATGGTAAAATCAGGTAAGGAGAGATTTTAGATAATAGTGGTGGCTTTAAAAACATTGTGAGTTATGATTTTAAGTTTGATACTTTCTGATAGAGGTATTTACTATGATGAAAATAATCTAAAGCAAAATACCGATTGTAGAGAGAAACAAGAAAGATTTTATCCTTCTCCATATATATATAACAAAGAGAAGTTCAAGCTAGAGTTTTTAATAATGCTATTAAGCCCTTCTTTCTTGTGTTTCAGACACTGGGTACTTAACACAAATTCTTTGAGAAAAAATTTGAGCTCAATTCAGGGAGCTTATGACACTTTGCAAAATTCTGAGTTTATAAATACCTGTCTCTGACTTAATGATAGATCAGTTCAGAAAGGTGTGGCATGCTTCCTGTTTTAGCATGCCTGAAATAAGAGAAAAAGAAGGGTGCCTAGATTTTTGTGGGCTAACTTTGTATCTTGGCTTTTGTTTCTACTAACTCTCTTGATTTTGGCTCTCTTAGTACCAAAGTGACCTCTAGCCTCAGTCTTAATTCTCACATATGCCAAAAATAACTCCCGAGAGTGAGGTCTTCACCAGCAGTTCCCAACTTTTATAAATCTGAGAATTACCTTTTAAAGCCAAAAATGTTGGCTGACCCCCCTACATAATAGTACTTGTATTTGTGTTTGGGAATATAATGACAAAAAAATCAGATTTGTATTTTATTGTTACAGCAGAATCTGCAAACATTTTAAGAATAAAAGTACACATATGAGAAAATATTCTTTATTCCATCTACAGAGAGTGCTTGGTATGCATGCAGGTTTAATGATCCCTTTTGATAATTCTAAGATTAGAATCATTCTTGGGTCTACCTGGTATAAAGTGAAGCTTTAAAGCTTAGGGACACTAAATAATTTGATTGTTTGAGCCAAATGCTCATTTACCCCTTCTGACTTGACCTCTTTTTCCATAAGAAATTGGGTGATACAGACTGCTTAATTCTGTTTCTGGGTCTCCAAAGTTAAAGCAGAGGCCCAAGGACTATTCAAGCAAGTAACATCTGAATTTTTTATCGAGTTATCTGCATATTTGTCTGTTTCCTGATTCAGTTGGATTGTGGAGACCTGGCCAAATATTCCAGTAAACCAGGGATAAAACAGGAAGATCACGGTGTTCTCTTAGAACTGTAGTCAAGATCAAAAGGAAGATGAATCTATGCCTACCTCTTGCTGGGTTAACCTTTTCCTGTTTTCCAGTTGTATAAATCAAAGGGTAAGACAATAGGCTAGATTTAAGACTAAGGATTGGAATATGTTATTTCTGTATCCATTGGAGATATGTCTTTTGGGTCAAAGCTACATAGTCTGTTAGGAGAAGATCAAGAATAAACCTTCAAATGCAAGGCTGAACTACTGAATGGACAACTTTATACTAAGATAAGGGACTTGTTTCTATTCCTTCTCTCTGACTTTAGCAAAAGGCTGTCAACTCGTTCTTTTTCTGTTGCATCCTCCCAAATAGGGAGGATAATAATACCATAAACTGTCTCCCTGACCACCTGTTTAGCATTTCCAAAGTCTTGGATAAAACTCACTTTATAAGTTAGAAGAGATGACAAGTAGAATCACACCTTATGCAAATTGGTGTTCCTAGCAACATACCAAAAAATGTTGAGTGAATGGATAGGTAAAGTGTTAAATCTGGTGACATATTCACAGCTAGTAGTTTTGGACTCTTACTTAACTGCAATTAAGTAGTGTCCAGTGGAATTTTTCCACCTATCATCTATTATATGCAAACAGTGAATTTTAATCTTTTTTTTTTTTTTTAACAAAGGGAAGAAGAGTTCTTCTGCATGGAAAATGACACTTTTAAATATCAAACCCATTTCTTGGGCAGACTGTATGATAACATTAGGGACTGAAATGCTAAATTCTGTCTTCAGTTTCTACTGTGTGAAACTTTTTTTAGAACTGTGCAAGATTTCAGAAGTGGCCTTTTATCAAGCCGAGGTGAGATGGAATCTTTACTGTCCTTTCACATAGGACAGAGCTTCTCCTTCCTCATAACTGTTCATTTTTGTGGTTTGCCAAAGCGCTGATTCTTCACACAGCTGAAAGAGTTATCAGGAAAAGTCATCCATGTCCAAGCTTCTGTTTGAGGGCAAAGAGATTTTTAAAAGATTACCACTTACATATAAAAGCTGTAGAGTTTGAAGGGTGAGCTTTGGTTATCTGGAAAATTAACTTATGTGGAACAATCGGTATTATTATTAAGATAATACTTTTTGATTCTACATACTTTTGGGTTTCAACATTGAGATGTTGATCAAATCAATATTACTAGCATATATATTGTTACAAATTGTAATTATTCTTTATGCCCCTTGTCCAATCCCTCCTCATCCCCCCCTTCCTCTCCCCCTACCCCCTCTAATTACCCTAGATTTCTTCTCTCCCTCTGAAAGAATAATGGCTACTTTGTTGATTTGCTGCCCAAGTGGTCTGTCCAGTGCTGAGAGGCATGATCAGGTCTCCCAATACTATCATACAGCAGATGTCTCTTCCATCACTATGAAATGGATTCTGTGGAGACAGATATACTCCTCCTTTCTTTATCTCTGCTGGTGACTCTACTTGTGTCAACTCACTCCAGTGGCTAGTGAGGTGGACCATCTGTCCCGTGGTTGTGGCATCTAGCCGCCTTCATGGCAGCCATGGTTATCGTGGTGGCTATGGTGGGCCACCCACATGGAGGAGATGTTTTTGGCCTGCTCTGTGGTGCTGGCAGTGTGCCTGGTTGTGGGAGGGAGGTCCAGTCCCCTTCTCCATGTCCCGGATCCCCAGGTGGGCCCCGAGGCCCTGGCACGGGGTGCCTGGATGTGGGAGGGGAGTCTGGTTCCCTTCTCTAGGCCCCGGGTCCCAGGGCAGGACCCAAGGAGCTGGCACAGAGTGCCTGGTTGTGGGAGGTGGGCTTGGTCCCCTTCTCCATGCTTCAGGTCCCAGCATGGGCGCCAAGGCACTGGTGTGGTGTGCCTGGTTGTGGGAGGGGGGGTCCGGTCCCCTTCTCCTTCCCCCCCGGGTCCCTGAGCAGGCCCTGAAGCATTGGCACAGGGTGCTTGGTTGTGGGAAGGGGGTCCGGTCCTCTTCTCCATGTCCTGGGTCCCTGGGCAGGCCCCAAGGCACTGGCATGGTGTGCCTGGTTGTGGGAGGGAGGTTCGGTCCCCTTCTCCATGCCTTGGTCCCCCAGGCAGGCCCTGATGTGCTGACCTGGCATGCCTGGTTGTGGCAGGGTGGGTCCGGTCCCAGCTCCTTACCCTGTGTCCCTGGGCAGGCCCTGAGGTGCTGGTGTGGTGAGCCTGGTTGTGGGAGGTAGGTCCAGTCCCTGGCTGCTAGCCCCGGGTCCCTGGGCAGGCCCCTAGGCATTGGTGGTGTGCCAGTATGTTGGAGTCCCCCCTCAGGCACTGGCATGGTGTGCCTGATTGTGGGAGGTGGGGTCCAGTCCCATTCTCCATGCCCCAGGTCCTGGCACAGGCCTGAAGGCACTGGCCCAGGGTGCCTGGTTGTGGGAGGGGTTCCGATCCCCTTCTCCATGCCTCGAGTCCCCAGGTGCACCCCAAGGCACTGGTGCAATGTGCCTGGTTGTGGGGAGGCAGCGTCTGGTCCCCTTCTCCATGCCTCGCGTCCTCAGGCAGACCCCAAGGTGCTGGCGTGGTGTGCCTGGTTGTGGGAGGGAGGTCCAGTCCCCTTCTCCATGCCTTGGGCACCCAGGTGGGGCCCTGTGGGACTGTCACAGCATGCCTGTTTGTGGGAAGGGGGTCCAGTCCCTAGCTGGTAGCCCTGGGTCCCTGGGCAGGCCCCTAGGCATTGGTAGTGTGCCAGTATGTTGGAGTGGGGTCTGGTCCTTGACTCCAATCCTCGAGTTCTGGGTGGGGCCCTGAAGTGCTCGTGGTGTAAGTGGTTGTGGGTGGGGGTCCTGCCCCTGGCTTCATGCCTTATGTCCCCTGGTGGGCCCCAAGGTATTCATGGTGTGCCTGGGCTGGAACTAAGTTTTTGTCCTTTGCTTGCTTCTAAAACAGGGGAACTTCCTGTGGGAACCAGTACTTGAGCTGTGTGGCTGAGCTAAATTGTTGCTTTGCTGCTGTTTCCCTAGGGAAGACTTTTTGTGCAGCTTAGGGTTTAATGGTTGACCTTATAGGTACTTCCGGCTCTCCAGAGACCACGTGCACCTGGGTTGTGTAGAATCTCTGATCTGGGCCTGAGTTTTTTCACCAAACTGCACCCCATGCAATTCTGCATTCTCAACCAGTCTCCTCTGAGTGGTCCTGCGCTGATTGGGGGGTGGATTGGCTGTCCTTTCTGTGTCCCAGTGTTCTCTTGGTGGGCCCATCTCCCCCACCGCCTGGCTCCAAATACTTGCCATGGGATGGGCCCTGCACCGATCCCCTGTGCTGACTCACCAGCCTCTGAATGGCTCCCTTTTTCAGCTATTCTGGCTCCTCACTCCTGCATAGGTCCACGGGAACCCCATTAGTAGTCTTGCTGTCCTGGGGGCCACCAAAGTTCTCTTCTCCCCTGCTGCCTCCAAGTAACTCCATCTAAAGGGCACAGCTGTGGCTTCTGCCAGCTCTTGTTCCATGTGTTTCAGTATTAAAGTGGCCACAGGCCAAAACACTGAGAGCAGTTTTTTCTTTCTCTCTTCATGGTTTCTCCCCCTTCATGAACTCTGTAGGTCTCTCCTCTTCACCTGAGCTCCAGCGACCCCCAGCTTGGCCGATGTTACATTTTTATAGTTGTAAATTCATTGATTTGTGGGAGAGAGTGATGCTGGGGACCATCTATTCCGCCATCTTGACCGGAAGTCCTAAGATAATACTTTGTTTTGAGAAGGCCCATGGTATTTACAAATAGTATTGTAACAAGTTACCAATTAGGTGGTCGGAGTGGATAGAGTTCATAGTTTAAAATCCCTTATGTTTTATAATGTTACTCACTTATTACCAACAACAACCTATTTATTAGATCCATTCTGAGATGGTAAACATTGATATTTTAACCTTTCCTAATGAAATTATATAAAACTACGCCTTAGTGTAAATGAAGCATCACTCTTTGCAGGAGCATAGCCCGTGTGCATTGTTGGGAGGAAGTGTAGTGTAATGACTGGAAACAGACTCGGGGGGTCATTCGCCTTGGTTCAGACCCTGGCTCTGTTGTTTATTGCGTGTAATAATAGTACCAGCTTTATAGGGTTGTTTTGAAGGATTTGGTAAAATAATTCATATAAAGACGTGAATGCCTAAACATAAAGTGAATGCACATTGGCTTTTCAGTAATATTAACTGTTTTTATTATTACTATTTCAGCTAGTTCTGAAAACAATGAGGTTTTTTTTTTTAACCAATCAGCTTTGGTTACTTCATATAAGTAAAAGAAAAAAATCAGGGGTCATTTTCATCTTATATTGAGTTTAGTAGTTCTTACTACTCCATTGAAATAATCCTGTGTGTTTATTCTCCTAAGGTAAGTTTAATGATGTGGAATGTTCTTAATAACCTGGTTGGATATTTTCGCAACAACTCTAAGTCTGAATGCTGTGTTAGACATCATATTTCTGTCTTGCGTGGTGTCCCTTTATATGCAGTAGCCTTCCTGCTTCCTTGGTTTCCTTGGAAATACTATCAAGAAGGTGACAGGCTTAGTGGACCTCACCTGATAGTATCACTATGTGCTTTTGATAGCACGCTTACCTGTGTTCAGCAAGCCCAGTGTGTGCTGTTTGCAGAGATTTTCACAAGACACCAAAGCAGGCTTCAGCTTGTTAAAATTTACCAAGTGGTATCACTAGTGGGATCCTCCAGTATCCTTTCCTGTGGACTCGTCTCTAAGAACTTGGAAAGTTTGTGTAATTTTCAGGCCATTGCTATTATCATCACCTTGCTCGCTGCTGCCAGCCTTTACACTGGCATGACCATGTGATTTGCTTCAAACCTAAACGGAGCCCCAGGGAAAACCCTCTCTTGGAAAGTGAACAGGAACTCGCCAGGACTGCTGCCATTTTATTGGTGAGACAGATCTTATCCCAGAGAAGCTTTTACCTTTTTCTGGTAATGAATTTCTTCCAAGTTTTCCATTTAACCTTCTCCAACAACTTCATGGTGATCTTTCCAGAGAATCTCATTCCCAGGGAGGTTCTTTCTTCTTCCACAAAGAGCAACATGTATGGAGCAGGCTTTATTTGCCAACAGGTATGTGATAATTTGTCATGTGTTTTTCTGCAGAGATTAAAGATTTAACTCTCAGCTGGCTGAGAAATTAGAAACCTGATTATATCAGTAGTTTGAGAAAGTGACACACATTTATTAAGAGCCCCGAAGATTCAGAGGCCCAGTCACTGTACAAGATTCAGTAGAAACATAATGGAAAAAAGAGTTGAAAGGAAAAAAGGAAAGAGAACCCAATGAGTATGGAGAAACATGATATTTTGAACATTTTAACTTTTGAATTTTGTTCCCCTGAGCTTTCTTACTTAAGCTTTAGCAGAGCTCTAGAAGAAAATAAACAGCTTCCTGTGAGCGTGTAGTTTTGCTTTATTTGGGCATTTAAGATTTCTGCTATCATTACATGGGAGAAGAATTACTTGATCAAGAATTCTTGGAGGCAGGTTTCAAAACACTTGGCTAAATGCCTGTGTCCTGGAATTTTCAGAGTGTTATTAAAATTCCATGGTCATGACCATTACTGGAGAGGGCATGTTCTCCTTCAAGAAACATACTGGTCTGCTGCTTATTTTACCAGTTGGAGAGCTGATATATTGCTCCCCTTAACCTAAATATATCCTCTAAAAATATGACTTAACCTAGCCTGTGATATGGGTATTTCTATTTTCAAAATTAAGTAAGTAAAATATGTTATCTATACTCTTCAGGGAGTACATTATTCTGGATAAGCTAGTTTTCACTATTTACCAACTTTAAAAAATATTTAAACAATTTGGGTTAGGAATAGTTCTGAAATGTTCTGAATGTTGCCACAGTTTTTAAAGCAAAGTGTGTAGGATAGAATTTGCCTTTCTGCTATTAGCTCAAGGTCTGTGTATATTGTAACTCACAGTTATTGAGTGCTGATCGTGTGCCATGGACTATGCCAAGTGAATTGTATACGTTACTTAATGTAATCCTCACAACAACCTGTGAGGGAGAGATTCTTCTTATCCTTACAGACAAGAAAAGGGAGGTGCAGAGGCATCTAACTTTAGAGTTGTGCACTTTAAGATTCTGTCTCTTAACTGTACTGTGTTTACATCATTCATTTACCAGAGTGTACGAAATAGAATTTTATTTTTGGGTTATCAGTGTAGTCCCAGGGACTCTGTGTGCATGATAAAATGAAGCTCTCCCTTCAGAGCAATTTGGGGTTTGTCAAGCTGTTTGCTGCTAGGTTCAACGACTCAGAATGGAAAACTGTTTGAGTTCCTGTTTCAGCTTGTTATTTGCTGTCAGATTCTAAACTATACGTACCTTCTCACTTTTAATCATGTACTTGCCCATAGTTTCTCTTCTTCATCAAGTAAAAAAAAGTTTGTTAAACTCTATGTAAGTAAGAAGTACCTAGATTTTTAAAAAACAGCTTTATTGAGATATGATTCACGTACAATACAATTCACCCATTTAAAGCGTACAATTCAATGTATTTTAATATATTCACGGAGTTGTGCAACCAACACCGCAATCAATTTTAGAACATTTTCATTATTCCAAAAGGAATGATTCAATCCCCACTCCACTCTTCCCCCATCCCCTGGCAACCAGCAATTTCTTTTCTGTCTCTTTGGATTTTCCCATTTCAGACTTTCTTGTGATGGAATCATATAATTGTGGTTTTTTGTGACTGACTTCTTTCACTTAGCAGGTTTTTAAGGTTCATCCATGTTGTAGCATGTATGAATACTTATTCCTTTTATGGCTGAATAATATACCATTGTACGACTATACCATGTGGCTATACAACCTTTTGTTTATCCATTTATCAGTTGATGAACATTTGGTTGGTTCTACTCTGGGTTATTGATGAATAATGCTGATGTGGAATTAATGTACAAGGTTTTACATACATATGTTTCATTTCTTTTGAGTGTATACCTAGGAGTGACATAGCTGTGTCACATGGTAACTCTGTTTCCCATTTCCAAAGCGGCTGCACCAGTTCACATTCCCACCAATAGCGTACAAGAGTTCCAGTTTCCCCAGATCTTCACCAACATTATCAGTCTTTTTAACTATAGATATCCTAGTGTGTGTGAATCTCATTGTGGTACTGATTTGCATTTCCCTGATGGTTAATTATGTCGAGCATCTTTTCATATACTAGTGGCCATTTGTATATGTTCTTTAGAGAAATGTCTATTCATCTCATTTGCCCAGTTTTTAATTAGGTTATTCATCTTTTTATTATTGAATTCTAATGGTTCCTCATATATATATTTTTTTTATTTTGTCAATATACACTGTATATGATTATTATGGCCCGTCACCGACACCTCCCTCCCTCCTCCCTCTCTCCCCTCCCCCCCAAGAATGTCCTTTCCGTTTGCTTGTTGTAACAACTTCATGGAAGTATAGTTGTTATATCTTCTTCCCCACCCCACCCCCCCCGGTTTTGTGTGTGTGTGTGTGTGTGTGTGT
>NW_007727127.1:239836-256432 GCF_000696425.1 Galeopterus variegatus | reverse complement strand
TTCTATTTCTGTGAAAAATGTCATTGGAATTTTAATGGGGATTGCATTAAATTTGTAGATTACTTTGAGAAGTATAGTCATTTTCACTATATTGATTCTTCCAATCCAGGAGCATGGGATGTCTTTCCATCTTCTTGTATCCTCTCTAATTTCTCTCAGGAGTGGTTTGTAGTTCTCGTTATAGAGATTTTTCACATCCTTAGTTCAATTCGTAGGTATTTTATTTTTTTGGCGGCTATTGTGAATGGGCAGGCTTTCTTGATTTCTCTTTCTGCTTGTTCACTATTGGTGAATAGAAATGCTACTGATTTTTGTGTGTTGATTTTGTATCCTGCTACTGTGCTGAACTCTTTTATCACCTCTAAGAGTTTTTTAATAGATGATTTGGGCTGTTCGATATATAAGATCATGTCATCTGCAAACAGGGACAGTTTGACTTCATCCTTTCCAATCAGGATGCCCTTTATTTCCTTCTCGTTTCTGATTGCTCTGGCTAATACTTCCAATACTGTGTTGAGGTTCCTCATATATTTTTGATACAATCTATTATCAGGTATATTATTTGTGAAAATTTTCTCCTATTTTGTGGGTTGTCTTTTCACTTTCTTGATGAAATTGTGAAGTGTAAGTCCTCCTAGTTCATTCTTCTTTTTCTAGATCGTTTTTGGCTATTTTGGGTTCCTTGCAAATCCATATGAATTTTAGAATCAGTTTGTCAATTTCTACAAAGAAGTCAGCTGGAATGCTGGTAGGAATTGCTTTGCATCTGTAGATCAAGTTGGGTACTGTTGCCATCTTAATGTTAAATCTGATCCATGAACATGGAATGTTTTTACATCTATTTATATTTATAAAAATTTCTTTCAACAATGTTTTGCAGTTTCCCCCTTCTTTTGTTATATTTATTCTTAAGTATTCAGATATGTATTTAGTGGAAACCTGAAGGGCTTTTATGAGTAAAGTACATGAGGTTTACTCAGTATGTAAGTTTAGTCATTTTGTTTTAGTGGTTCCCATAGATGTTTTTTTTTTTCTCCTTTTAGTTTTTAGCCATGTTCTGGTAGAGATCACTGTATGGTTGAATTCTGATGGAGGGACTGCTATGTTTTTGACAAAATCATAACTCCTCTTTTTTTCTTTATATTTTATTACAAAAATAATACTTGTTTGTTGTGGAATTTCATATACTACCAAAGCACTTAAAATCAAAACTACTACCCACTTCTTATCTTCTCCATATTTCTCTGACAGGGGTTTTTAAAACAAAACTATGCATATAATTTGTAAAATAAAATGAGTTCACCCGTGAATTTTCTGTGTTCTACTTTTTAAGCTTAATAGGTTATAGAAATTTTCATGTCACTTATAAATCTATTTTAATTTTTAATAGCTGTGTTGGCATAAATTGTATGTGTTCTATAATCTAACTGTATGGATGGATTTTAGGCTATTTCCAGTAGTTTTCTATTATGAACTATCTTAACAGCTTTTAATACAAGCTCCTGTTCTTGTTTTTCATGCTTTATTAAATATTTGGAAAAACATAAGAGTTGAAAGAAGGGCAGGGTTTTTTTGTATGTTAGTTTTGTTTCGTTTTTTACAGCTTTATTGAGGTATGATTTACCTACAAAAGAAAACTGCACATACCTAAACTGTTCAGTTTGGTACATTTTCACGGCACCATGAAATCAGCACCACAACTAAAATAGTTAATATGTCTATCATTGTCCAAAGTTTCTTTGTGTTCCTTTGTTAATCTCTCTCCAGCCCTCCCTCATCCCCAGGCAACCACCAGCCTGCTTTCTGTCACTATAGATTAGTTTGTACTTTCTAGATTTTTATATAAATGGACTCATACAATATGTACTATTTTTTGGTTTGGACTCCTGCAGTCTGTTGTGAATATCACTATTTCACTCCTTTTTATTATATGGATATATCACAATTTGTTTATTCATTCATCTTTTGATGGACATTTGGGTTGTATCTGGATTTTGGCTATTACAAATAAAGCTACTGTGGGCAGTTGTGTCTTTGTATGGACATATGACTTCCTTTCTCTTGAGTAAATACCCAGGAGTAGAACGGCTGGGTCGTATGACAGATGTACGTTTAACTTTTAAAGAAACTGCCAAATGTTTTCAAAGTGGTTGTATCATTTTACATTTCTACCCATAGTGTATAAAAGTTCCAGTTGCTCCATATTCTCACCAACACTGGGTATGGTCAATTTTTAAAAATTTAGCCATACTAGTAGGTATGTAGTAGTATCTTATTGTGGTTTTGATTTGTAATTTCCTAATGACCACTAACGATGTTGAGCATCTTTTCATATGTTGCTTGCTGCCCTTACATCTTTTTATAAATTAGTTGTTCACATTTTTTGTCTCTTTTTAAATTGAGTCATTTGTCTTCATATTCTTTAACACTTTGTATAGTAATAAAGGTTGAACACTATATTTTCATTTTCTCAGGCTGTCTTTTCAATGGCATTCTTGAATAAGTGAAAGGAGAAAAGAATGAACATGTGTCTTTCTCTCTAATAACTGTTTTAATAGTTCTACATTCTTCTACATCCCTCTCCCCTCAGTGGGGCAGAATAGTAACTGAGTTAAGAGCATGACTCGGTAGTGCCCAGGAGGAGTCTGACTCTCCACTTACTAGCTGTGCAACCCTAGATAAGTTACTTGGTCTCTCTGTGTCTCAGTTTCCTTATCTGTAAAATGAGAATAAAAATAGTCACTACCTAATGGAATTTCTAGGAGGATTAAATGAATTAAAACATACAAAGCATTAAAACGGTTCCTGGCACAAAATAAACACTCTTGAAATGTTAGCTCTTATGTACATTCAGCTCAATGCAGCAGATATTTATTTGACTTTGAAAGCACAGCACTGTCTTCATCTCTCTGTTTAGAATTAAGTTTCTTTGGCGTAGGGCATTTGATTTCAAAATCTTGCATTTTCACTCTGCTACACATTTCTTACATTGTCAACTTCCTGTATTTTGTATAATTATGTGTAAACGATTGAGAAGATGACACTTCAATATATAGAAATGTGTTACTTTATAATGTTATATGCAGGAATATAATTGGACTTGCTGGGGTGTTATATATACTTTCTCTTACAGAACTCTAAGAAATGCCTTGGGGCCGAGCCCGTGGTGCACTCGGGAGAGTGCAGTGCTGGGAGCGCAGCAACGCTCCCGCCGCGGGTTCGGATCCTATATAGGAATGGTTGGTGCGCTCACTGGCTGAGCGCGGTGTGGGCGACACCACACCAAGGGTTGCGATCCCCTTACCGGTCACGAAAAAAGACAAAAAAAAAAAAAAGAAATGCCTTGGATCACATCAATCACTGGGCCATTGTTTTTAATATCCAGAAAATGAGTTCTTGTTCCTTGAAAGTAGAAAAGTAAGCCAAAAAATCAGTCAGGGGAAACAACCCTCATATTTATTAAAGAACATTTGTATTTTACTTACATCATTCAAAATTCTCTTCTACTTGTAATGTACATTTAGGTAGTATGTACATTTAGGTAGTGAAAACTTTTCAGAGCTAAACAATATGCTTTTTTATTGGAAACAAAGAGTATCTTCTGACCTTTGTTAATGTACATATATATATTTAGCACAAACTTTCCAGTCTAGAGAAATGAGCTTTTTCATTGGTAGCAAGAAATGCAGGAAAAGAAATCTAAGTCTGAGCTCTAAACATGAATATGTTAGAATTATGAAAATATGTAAGGTTAGGCAGGAAACACAACCAGAAGAAATGCAGATAGAATTGTAAACTATTGTTTACCTTTGATGCTTGATTTTAAAAGAGTAAAAAGTACATTTTAGACTTATATTAGAGTAAGAAGAATAATGACATTTTAATTAATTTATTCATTCAACAAGTATTTCTTTCACCTACTGTGTGTTAGGTGAACTCTGGGATGTAACTCCAAATTTTAAAATTTGGATTTATTTTAGATTTGAATTAGATGTTTGTTACTAAGTGATGAATTCTTTCATATGGTCAGTTTTAATAAAATCTCTTCATGTTAGTTAGTGTGAATATAAAAAATTAGGGAATATTTCCTGGATTGTTTTGTTTTATAGAAAACAAACGATAGCTGTTTATTTATTATTTATAGAATATTATTATCCATAATTGATTTTTCATGTATATATGAATAATAGCATCTCTAACCAAGATAGTTGTTTCAACTGATACTATAATTCAGAAGCAAATTTACTTATTTATTTTTTTTAAAAAGATGACCGGTAAGGGGATCTCAAACCTTGGCTTGGTGTTGTCAGCACCACGCTCAGCCAGTGAGCGAACCGGCCATCCCTATATAGGATCCGAACCCGTGGCCTTGGTGTTATCAGCACCGCACTCTCCCGAGTGAGCCACGGGCCGGCCCAGAAGCAAATTTATTTTGTAATGAGAACATTTATTTTGTCTTCAGCATGAGTAAGAGTAAGCATAGTGCACAGAGTTCTGTCTGAACACGTTGTCAATCTGTTTCCATTCCAGTGCCTTGTGCTTACCAGTCAGTCCTGGCTGAAGGAGTTTGGTTACTATAGGATTATCTTAATCTCTTTGTACCTAGAAGGAACAGCCTCCATCATCATGTTACTTCTGGGACAGCAGTACTATTACTGTTTGGCTCTTTATTTCACTATTATCATGTAAGTAAGGGCCAGTTCCAATCTCAGAATTACACCAGCTCTTGCCATTCCCTCTGTATGCAGTGAAACATCTTTGATCTGATCTGAGTTTAAGATTCATTTCTAGGCAGGATCATCACACCTTTCTGCCCAATTGTCTGAATGTTAACAGCTTATTTTTTTTTAAGGAATTTTATACACTTAATTTTGTAGTAAGGTTAAGTTCCCTTTTTTAACCTATTCAAGTGTAACATTTAGTAAATGCTGCAGCCAGGTATAAAAGAGGCTGCGCTTCTATTCCTCCTTCAACTCTTCTTCCTACTTCTGCAGCCTCTCTCCTCCCCAAGCTCCCACTCCTCCCCCACCACAGGCATCTTCAATTCAGCACATCCAAGTCAAAGATCTTGTCCCCCAGTCCGCTCTTTTGCCTCTGTTTGCTGTCTTGGGAAATGACTGTACTGTCGATCTAGTTGCCCAAGTCAGGGACAGAGAAGTTGTCTTTGCCTTCTCTCTCTCCTTTGATTCCTACATCCAACACACAATCAAGTATTAGCATTTTTCTCTCTAATATGTCCCGGGTCTGTCCCTCCTCGGTTCCACTGCCATCGCTTTAGGTCAGGTCCTCATCATCTCATTCATGGGATATCAGATATCCTCCTCTGTGGTCCCCTTGTCTCTATCTTCCAGTCCCTCCAAGCCCTTCTCCCATATTGCTTCTAGGACCACATGTCATTTCTTTGCCTAACAATCTCAAGTGGCTTCTCATTGCTTTCGGGATATGATGATGTGAAGTTCTTTGTTACGTAGGCACTCTTTGCCTCTTCATCCTCATTTCTTGTTTATCCTGCACTTGCACTGTAATCTCTGCCATGCAGAAAATACTTGGCAGTTCCTGGTTCAGACACCTCTGAACAGAGGCAGTTCCCTGTGCCTGTGCATCTCTGGGAAGCCTTCTTTGATTTCCTCACCTGGTTTAGATACCCCTCCTATGTGACCCCAATTCCCTATGCTTATCTCTGCTGTAGTTCTTATCCCTCTGCCTGGGACTATCTGGTCCCCACTGGACTGAGTATATTGTGAATAGGGTCTAGTCTCTTATCACTTTGGCTCATTATCTATCACAGTCCCTGCAAATAGTTGGTCCTTAGAAAATGTGTTCTGAGTGAATGAATTAATAAATCCTATTCCAGAACCCTGCTGGAACAATTTTAAAAATTTTTCATGAAGATTTATTTGCATTTTGAACAAATTGGTAGTGGAGAGTGTAGTAGTTGACCCAAATGATTGAATCTCTATTAAACTTCAAGACATTGGAACTCCACATAGATAACTATTCTTTAAGTCTGTAAGGGTGGCTATATATTTAAAATGATACTTTTATGGTGGTTTTTAGAATGAGAATTTTTTGTTTGCTTTTTTCTTTTTTTTTTTTTTACTTAAACTGTCCTTTCCATTTTCATTCTCCCATCATAATTAAGATGTTATTTGCCTAACAGTTCTTAGCTTATTCTATTCATTTTTTATTTTTATTATTTGATGCTGGCTGGTATGGGGATCTTACCCTATTCTTGATATCAAGAGAAAGATTTATGATGAATTTCCCTGGGCATATTCTTTCCTTTAGAATCTATCCATAATTTAAGCAGATTAAATGAGCATGAAGTCATTTGGGAAAAATGCATAAAAACCATTTGGGAAAAAGCATAAAAACCATTTTTAAAAATTCTAAGTGAAAGTAGTTATTTCACTTTAAAAGATAATTATAGGGTCTGGCCAGTTAGCTCACTTGGTAGAGCGTGGTGCTGATAACACCAAGGTCAAGGGTTCAGATCACCATATCAGCCAGCCACAAAAAAGAAAAGATAGTTATATATTCATGTATATGTAATATTGGGGGGATAGAAGTGTGTGCCTAATATATGTGAAGTATGCATAAAACAAATGTAATAATTCACAGAGTCGAGTTTTCCAAAGCCTTGCAGTTTCAAATGTTGACCTTGCAAAGGACAGGAAATTTTCCCAGGCTATATAGTCTCGGTTGTAAGATAAAGAATTGTAACACAGCAAGGTTGCTGGCTCAAAGACAGACAGGTTACTGATTGTTATGTAAAGATACTGGGAAATTGCTGTAAGAAGAGAATGTTTGCTAAAATCAAGCTTTTGTTAGTGGATGACTTAACTGCATTATAGAATGTCACCTTACTGAATATTACCAGCTGCTATTGTTAAACTTGTTAAACTGTACTTAGCAAAAACCCCACCTATGTTCTCTTCCTGGAGCTTCCTGGTCTGGAGAATAAATGCAGGAAAAGAACCCCAATTCGTGGTTAATTTCCCAGATGGAAGGAATGCCTCACTCTTGAGGGTTCCGGGAGATTAACCCCTTTTCCAGGCTTCTCACTGCTCAGAAGAGATGGGCTTTGAGTAATCTTTGGCAGCTCTGTCACCCAGGGGAAAAGGGGTAACAAATCTGTGGGAGGCAAAGCAACAATATATATTTCCTTTTATAGTGTATTATTACCTATTTTCTTCTTGCAAACCAAATGTCAACCTTCATTCATTTCTTTTTAACGTGCCTTCAACTGGTAAAATTTTCATATGTGTATTTAAATTTTTTTTCTAGGGTGATTGTGCAGGCTTCTTTTTGCTTGTTTAACCTGCCATTAGCTGACAGAGTTGATGCAGATTTACTGAAGTTCAATCAGCAGTAAGTATATTTACTCAAATAGTAGCTACAAAAATATCACATGTAGGCAGGACCTATCAGAGTCTCCGTATGTCCATTATATTGCCACTACAAATTACATATCTGAAAGACAATCATAAGAGGCATCATTGGGAATGAGGGGGTGGAATATAATAGCGTATTCATACTTGTTTGCCTTGGGCAGCTTTTCCTCACTTCTGAAAGGACATCATAATTTTTTATCCCTCAAAATTTATATTTACTCAAATAGTAGCTACAAAAATATCACATGTAGGCAGGACCTATCAGAGTCTCCGTATGTCCATTATATTGCCACTACAAATTACATATCTGAAAGACAATCATAAGAGGCATCATTGGGAATGAGGGGGTGGAATATAATAGCGTATTCATACTTGTTTGCCCTGGGCAGCTTTTCCTCACTTCTGAAAGGACATCATAATTTTTTATCCCTCAAAATCACATAGCCAACAATACAACAGGGTTAATTCTCAGAAACCAAAGTGAAATCTCGGTTATCTTTATATTCTACATATTGCAGTATGAGTTGTCACACAGGACGAGAAGGAAAATGGCCTTTACTCTGTGCCATCTCATGAGTTAAAATTAAAAATCAAGGTCCATCTTATCCTTTCTTACTTGAAAAGGTCTGAGCTGATGTTCTGTTCTTTGGTATGCTTATAAGTGTTTTAGATCGGCTATAAAATTCACTTGATTGGCAAATTTTTTCTGGTATGTGCACAATTTTGCAGATTAGAGAGGAATGTGTTATTTTATAACAAAGGCAAGTTCTTTATTAGTTTTGCAAAAATACTTTTACTCTATTTTTCTTTTTTAATGTAACTTCAGTCAAGGAAAGCTTTGCCAATCCAGCTGCTTGATTTCCTTTCTGTGTACATCCTTTCACATTTCTGGGTTTCGTTGCTAGGTCATATTTGGAGTGATGAGGAAGATGGTGAGCTCCTTATGGCTCAGGACCACGTCTTCTCTTTTGTGTCCCTCGTGCCTGGAAAAGTGACAGGCTCAAAACACATTTTTTTTTAATGAACAAGTTAACAAGCAGTAACTTCAGTAAACATCTTACATATCTTTAATTGTTTTTGAATGAGATGGGTTATAAATAAAATGTCTCAACAGTTGGAAAGGAAAGAGCACCACATTTACCATGTGCCACCGAGTGTATGCACTGCATGGCTGTTTGCTCCTTTAAGTCTCACGGCAGCCTTGAGTGGCAGGTTTTATTGACTCAATAAATATTTATTGATTGCCTCCTACGTGTCAGGCAGTGTGGTAAAAGCTGGGGATACAGTACAGTAGGTCTTAATGGACTCTCCAGGTTGTCTGATGCTCTTAACTTCCTCTAAAACATACTTATGCACGTGGTGCGCACTGTGTTTGTGACCCAGTGGCCACTCTTGAGGACACCTGTGTTTTTCTGCTCCCAAGTTTCTGTTGTATCCTTACCAAGGGTCAGTGCTTTCAGTTTCAAATCTATTAATGTCATATGTACTTGTTACTATAATTACAACATTTAATTGCACTATGTTTTTATAAACTTAGGAAATATAAGTGTGAAATGAAAGTTATTTCTATGAAAACTAAGTTGTGGAAGACTTGGTACAAATAAGTTGTAAAAATATTAGTATCAAATTTGATGTGGGGAGAACTGTAAATATTTTGGGGAGAAGTCATAAAACTCTAAAGATAATTTGTACTCAAATAGCTTTATAAACAACTTTGGGTTGTCTCTATACCTGCCAGTGGAAACTGTAGATCATATAATATGAATATGTTTTATGCAAGGAAGATGGCACAGTACTGCCATCCGTGGACCCATACTCAGAGAAAAAGCCCGTGAAAAGATTGATGAGTGAGTATAGTTAGGTTAAAGTAGAATAGTTAATGTCTCCTTTTAGAAGTGATTTTTTTTTTTTTTTGCTTTTGCCAACAGTCCTAAATATGTGAGGGAAAAAATGCTTTCTATTGTAGTGAGCAAAAGCAGATGTAGTCCCTGCCCTCATGGCACTTATAGTCTAGTGGGGAAGACAGACAGCAATTATACCATCATACAATCATAATGATCCTAACTTCCAGGAAGCCAAGGCCCTTCAGGGATTCACTTTCCCAAGGCAATATAACCAGCAGATTGAAGAACTGGAAACGAAACCCAAGTTCTTACCACCACATCAAACTTCCTCTAATTCTCTGGCCTTGTCTTTCTTTCTTTCTTTCTTTCTTTCTTTCTTTCTTTCTTTCTTTCTTTCTTTTCTTTCCTTCTTTCCTTCTTTCCTTCCTTCCTTCCTTCTTTCCTTCTTTCTTTCTTTCTTTTCTTCTTTCTTTCTTGCCTGTTGTCTTCTTTTTTTTTTTTTGTCTTTTTTCACTCTCTCTCTCTCTCTCTCTCTCTCTCTCTCTCTCTCTCTCTCTTTCTTTCTTTCTTTCCTTCTTTCTTTCCTTCTTTCCTTCTTTCCTTCTTTCTTTCTTTCTTTTCTTCTTTCTTTCTTGCCTGTTGTCTTCTTTTTTTTTTTTTGTCTTTTTTCGTGACCGGTAACGGAATCGCAACCCTCAGTGTTGCGCCCGTACCGGGACCGGCAACGGGATCGCAACCCTCGGTGTCACGCCCGCACTGCGCTCAACCAGTGAGCGGACCGGTCTCTATATGGGATCCGAACCCTCGGCGGGAGCGCCGCCACGCTCCCAAGCGCCACACTCTACTGAGTGCGCCACTGGGCTGGCCCTGTTGTCTTCTTTTTTCTCCTCCTTAGTTGCAAGATTCCCATCATGAGTTGAAATATGACAAGATTTCAGTTTATTCAGCCAATGTACTTGACTTATTTTACATGACATGATTGTTTAAAAAAATTATATGGCAAGATTCTTTCCAGGAATACATTAAAGTAATCCTGAATGAAATTTGGGGAGAAAAACTTAGGCATGAATCCCAGTTCTACCATGTACTAGCTGTGTGACTGTGGACAAGCTATTCTGTTTTGCCATCTCTAAAATATTATCGGGGTGGTAATATCTTCTTCATGGGATTACTATGGGGTTTAAATGAAATAATACACATAGAGCACTTAATAATACACAGCAGGACCATATTGCTCCCAATTAATGAGCTTTTGAGAGACTACTTCTGTCTTTGCTTTGGGTCTTGGAGTTAGGCTCTTTTAGTTCTATAACCCCTTATAACTAAGGGGTTAATATTTTATGATATACTATTTCTACTATTGTCTACTTAGGGTCAAGGAGGACTTCATAGACAAAAAGGTCCTTGATACATATATACATATACTCATGCATATATACGTACACCTATACATATGTACATATAAACACATGTAATTTGTGTGATATAGACCCATGTTATTTTTCTCTGGTCCAGGTCACCCCTTCCCTCAATGGTTTGGCATCAATGCTTTGTTTACCAAACCTGCTCAGTCTTTAGCTCCCATGGTGATATTCTCTAGGCTAAACCAGTATGGATATGGAAACACAAATAGCAGGTAAAGTAAAAAACCTTTGAAATAACATAAGAGAAATATGAAAGCAAACACAGCTTTTAACATTAATTATTAAGCAATTATAGTGTCTTGGACTTTGGATATTATTAGTAATTAACTTGTATATCTTAAGTGAGCTATAATAAAAAGTATGAATGTTAAAGGGACTTTAGTAGGAGTATCTTTAAGTATATTCTTTAAGTTACGTATATTAAACATGTCTATGTCATTCACATTGAGCTACCTATTGATTGCTTTATCTGTCATTCATTCATTTATGATTTTATTTCACAACTGTTTTTAAGGGCCTGCTGTTATATACCAGGTACAAAGATACTGGGAGTACAAGATGAGTTGGGAGTTTCAAAGGGGCCCCACAGATTAACAAACACTGTGATAAGGGCCCCACCAGAAGTATAATGGGGCACTGTGGTAATACAGAGATCTCTACCTCTTCCTACCTCCGTCTGCCTGGGTCCAAGGAGCACTTCACTGAAGAGAGGATTCTTGAGCTGAGTTTTGGAGGTTGAGTTGGACTCCCCCTCGTGAGCATGGAGGAGTGTCATTCCAGAGAAAGAACACAGCATGGAAGATATCTGGAAGCACCAGTGAATGCTCAGTGAACTATTCATTTGTTCATCTGGCAGATATTATTGAGGACCTACCAAGTCTTATGCTCTCTGATACAGAAGGCAGTGAGGTACAGCAGTGAACAGAACAGCAAAGGTCTCTGACCTCACAGGCAGACAAGACATTAAAGAAGTAAGATACATAGTATATCAGATGGTGATAAGTCCTGTGCTAAAAAGTAAGGAAGGAGGGTTGGCTGGTTGGCTCAACTGGTTAGAGAGCAGTGTTGTAACACTGAAGTCAAGGGTTTGGATCCCCATGCTGGCCAGCCGTGCTCCTCAAAATTTGAAAAAAAAAATATTTAAAAGAAAAGAAAAATAAAACAAGAAGAAGAATAGGAAGTCAAGGGTTTGGATCCCCATGCTGGCCAGCCGTGCTCCTCAAAATTTGAAAAAAAAAAATATTTAAAAGAAAAGAAAAATAAAACAAGAAGAAGAATAGGAAGGGTTGGGGAAGTTGCATTTTTAGATAGGGTTATGGGGAAGGCCACATGAGAAGGTGACATTTGACTAAAGAGCTGGAAGAAGGTGGGTGGGAACCATGCAGGCTCTCTGGGGAAGGAGCATTCCTGGCAGGAGGCATGGCTGGTGCAAAGGCACTGAGGTGTAGCACGCCTGACACTCTGGATCTGGCAAGGAGGCAGGCGTGGCTGGAGCAGAGTCAGCAAGAGGGAGGCAGGCAGTGATGTGGAGGGAAGCCAGATCCCGCTGGGCCTGGCATACCTGCTTCGTTAATTGGTTTCACTGTAAGACCAATGGTGATGGTGAAGTAGTGAAGAATTGATTGACTGACTGATTTAATAGACTTTATTTTTATAGAACAGTTTTGGGTTCACAACAAAATTGAGCAGGAAGTCCACAGAGTTTCCTTATGCCCCCCCCCCCCACCACAGGCACAGCCTCCCCCATTATCCACATCCCCACCAGAGTGGTACATTTGTCACAGTTGATGAACCTACACTGACACATCATTATCACTCAGAGTCCATAGTTTACATCAGGGCTCACTCTTGGTGTTTACTATTGTATGGGTTTGGACAAAGGTATAATGACACATATCCACCATCGTAGTATCAGGAGGAATAGTTTCACTGCTCTAAAAATCCTCTGTGCTCTGCCTGTCCATCCCTCCCTCCCGACTAACACCTGGCAACCACTGATCTTTTTACTGTTCCCATATTTTTGCCTTTTCCAGAAGGTCATATAATTGGAATCATATGGCATGTAACCTTTTCAGATTGGCTTCTTTTATTTAATAATATGCATTTAAGTTTCCTGTATGTCTTTTCATGGTTTGATAGCTCATGCTTTTTAGTGCTGAATAGTATTCCCTTGCCTGGATGTATCACAGTTTACTCACCTATTCACCTACTTAAGGGCATCTTGATTGCTTCCAAGTTTTAGCAATTATGAATAAAGCTTCTGTGAACATTCACCTGCAGGTTTTTGTGTAGACATAAGTTTTCATTTCATTTAAGTAAATGCCCAGGAGCATGGTGGCTGGATCATATGGTAAGAGTATGTTTAGCTTTCTAAGAAACTGCCAAACTGTCTTCCAAAGTGGCAATACCATTTTGTATTCCTGCCATCAATGAATGAGTGTTCCTGTTGCTGTGCATCTATACCAGCATTCAGTGCTGTCAGTGTTTTGCATTTTGGCCATTCTAATAGGTGTGTAGAGTTTCTTGTTGTTTTCATTTGTATTTCTCTGATGACATATGATATGGAGTATCTTTTTATGTGCTTATTTGCTATTGGTTTATGTATCTTCTCTGGTGAGGTGTCTGTTGAGGTCTTTTACCCATTTTTTAGTCAGGTTGTTTTCTTGTTGGTGAATTTTAAGAGTTCTTAGTGTATGTTGGATGACAGTCCTTTATCAGATACTTCTTTGCAAATACTTTCTCCTAGTCTATGGCTTTTCTTCTCATTCTCTTGACAGTGGCTTTTGCAGAGCAGAAGTCTTAGATTTTAAGTCCAGCTCATCAATTCTTTCTTTCATGGATCATGCCTTTGGAATATAAGAATAGTCTGAAAGGAGTCGGGGGAGGTCATGAGGAACCCATAGATTAGTGTTATGAGGTGTATCATGCTTCATGGCAGCTAGAGGGAGTCAGGTCGAAAAGGCAGTTGGGGGCTGATGTGAAGGACCTGCACACTGGATTTAAAAGATGTATAGGATTTTATTAATCCTATACACCAGGGTTTCCCAAACATCATTACTTTTTGACTTTTGGTGTGTGAGTACTCTATGTACTATTACTTACTCAATATTTTCTTTAAATTTATTTTAAATCACTAACTTAAATCTAAAGAACCACAAGCAAAAGCATCCATGAAATCATTCATTTGGGGGGCTTCAATTTTTCTACCACCATTAAAATACTTAGCCACTAAAATAAAAATAACTGTTTTGTATCATCTGTAAATCATCATGTGTACTACCAGGGGTTCAGATGCTGTACTTTGGGAAAGACCACTGTGGATGAAGGGAAGTCATTGAAGATTTTTAAGCAGGAGAAAGATATGACATACATTTTGTTCTAGAATATTCTGGCATGGTGTGAAAGAAAGATTGGAAGGGGGCCAAAAAATAACAGCTTAGTTACTAGTTGCCTACTATATAACAAGCGCTCAGAATACGAAAATAAATAAAATAGGTTGCTGCCACTAGGAACATATAATCTAGTAAAGGAGACAGACACGAGGACACATAATTGCAGCAGAGAGTGGTAGGAACTGTTATTAGAAGTATACACAAAGATTGGAAGGGGGCCAAAAAATAACAGCTTAGTTACTAGTTGCCTACTATATAACAAGCACTCAGAATACGAAAATAAATAAAATAGGTTGCTGCCACTAGGAACATAAAATCTAGTAAAGGAGACAGACACGAGGACACATAATTGCAGCAGAGAGTGGTAGGAACTGTTATTAGAAGTATACATGAACTACAGGGGTGGCTATGAGGTGGGCATGATCATCACTGCCTTGGGAACCAAGTCCAGGAAGATTCACAGAGGAAAGAGTGCTCCAGCAAGCTTCTAGTGGAGGTGTGACACTGTGCATGGAGACTGGAGGTACCCCGGAAAGAGCAACAGTGCGTGCAAAACGTGCACGTGTCAGATGACGCAGTGTTCACTCAACAAACATTTACTGAACACCTACTGTGTGCCAGGTCCTGTGCCAAACCCAAAGAACAAAGAGACAGAAGATGCAGTCCCCACTCTGCATAAGCTCACAGTCAATGCTGGTGGAAATCATAGTGCAGCATGTTAGGCACCACTGACAGAGGTAGCGTGGGCTGCTGTGGGAGTACACACTGGCCGAGCATATAATTCAGACTGGGTAGCACAGAAATGATCCCTCAGATGAATTTTTAAAATTCATAGTGTAGGAGGAGGCTGTGCAAGCATAGAGAGGTCCAAGATTATGTGACATGCTCGGAGGACTGGCAGATGGTTTAGTCATAGAGCTTGGGAAGTGTAGACCTGATCCTAAAAGGAATGGAGTGTTGTAATTATTAAAACAAGCAATAAGAATATCAGATTTTCCTTTTAAAAGATCATTGTGCAGTGTGGGAAATGTTTTGAAGGGAGTTTAGCCAAAGTGCAGAGCGAGAACATTTGAAGGCTATGGTATTAGTCCATTTTCTGTTGCTTACAACAGAATACCTGAAACTGAGAAATTTATTACAGTTTTGGAGGCTGGGAAGTCCAATATCCAGGGAACACATCTGGTGAGGGCCTTGTTCTTGGTGGTGACTCTCCACAGCAACACAGGTATCACATGGCAAGAATGGGCTAAGCAAGAGAGTTAACCTGCCCACTCGCTGTCCTTATAAAGCCATCAGCACCATGCCCATGACCACTAATTAAACCATCAATCCATTTACTCCATGCATGGAGCTATCCATTATCTAGGGCTCAGTCCTCAGATCTAATCATCTTTCAAAAGCTTCACCTTTCTAACTCCATAATTGGATTTCCCACCCTCTTAATATCTCTTACAATGGGAGTCAAGTTTCCAATACATGAATTTTGGGGGGACACACTTAACCCATAGCAGCTAATAAAGTGATTTTATATGAGAAATGCTGGTGTGGGCCTGAACGTGCAAGGCATGTGGGAGACTGGTATGGGAGAGATTAAGGAGTGAGAATCAACAGAACTTGGTGATACGTGATTATGGAGTCACAACTCACATTTGGGTAACTGTGTGTAAGAAATGAGTATCTGAAGGAAGTGACTGTGAACTGCTCTGGACATTTCTTCTGTAGACTTTGAAGGAATTCTTTCTCAGTCTTAGCTTCTTCATCTATAGGTGACTGTTTTCTACTTGCACTGGGGAAGTTGCTCATAGTCCACTCAACAGTAAAAGCCTCAGGCAATGTTGTAGTAGAAAACCATGATGGCTCAGATAGGACAGGAACAGAATCTGGGGTAGAAAAGACACAAAGCCCGTATCTCCTGTTGTAGCTTATTTGCTGATAGATATGAGAGTGGTGGAGGAAGAACAGGTGTGTTTAACTCTTCCCTCTAAATTTTCTTTGTATTCTCAAAGAGTACAAATTCCCCAAAGTAATGGTTCTCTACCTTGTTGGACATTAGAATCATTTGGAGCTTGAAAAAGTCCTGATGACGAGGCCACACCCTAGACCAGTTAAATCAAAATAGTAAAATTAACGAATCTCTGAGGGTGAGATCCAGGCATCAGTATTTTTATTTATTTATTTATTTTATTTTTTTATATTTTTTATTTAAGAATCTCTGAGGGTGAGATCCAGGCATCAGTATTTTTATTTATTTATTTATTTTATTTTTTAATATTTTTTATTTATATTTTATTTTTTGAATTTTTATTTTGTCAATATACAATGTGTTTGATTATTATGTCCCATCACCGAAAACTCCCTCCCTCCCTCTCCCCCCTCCCACCCAAGTGTGTCCCCTCCATTTGCTTGTTGTAAGAACTTCAAAAAAAAAAAGAAAATTGTGGTTGTTATATCTTCCTCCCCCACCCGCCCTGGGTTTTTTTTGTTGTTGTTGTTGTTTGTTTTTGTGTGTGTGAGTGTGTGTGTGTGTGTGTGTGTGTGTGTG
>NW_007727127.1:222547-236688 GCF_000696425.1 Galeopterus variegatus | reverse complement strand
GTTTGGGTGCTCTCAGGAGTCCTCCTCTGTGTCGGCCCCAAAACCTCGAACCTGCTGCCACTTGTTTGTCGATGTAGGATCGTTGTTGAAAGAATTACTCGCCTTTTGTTGCTCTTGGGAATGCAATCAATACTCTGGTATCACAGCGCACAGCTCACAGGATCGCGCTGTCTCCTGGCACGGCCGCTCCAGACCTGTCGCCATCTTCCAAGGCATCAGTATTTTTTAAAGCTCCTTAACTTATTCCATTGTGCAGCCAATGTGGGGAACCTAGAGACTGACTTCCTTGGAAACAGAGGCTAGAGACTAGTTCTTGTTGGCTCAGCCATAGACATGTTAGGAACCAGACACATTGGCAAACTAGTCTCATGATACTGTCGGCACATCACACTCAAGTATCATTTATCTTGGAGTGGCAATTTAATGTTTGGCATCTGGTGGTCTTTCATAGCTAATGCTGATCTGAAAGTGTCCAACTGAAGTCTAGAGACAATCCATACACTTAGCAGAATATGGTTTGATGGTCAAAAAGTACTTTGAGAGTCACCGGTGTAAAGAATTAAGCAAAAATGTCTGTTTTGAAATAAACTTCAGAGTTTCAAGTAAGTTTTCTAATATTAGATTATTCTACTCTTACTATGCAGAACTGTATGGCTCAGATATGCAGAATTGTATGCATATGCATACAGTATGCAGAACTGTATGGCTCAGATATGCAGAATTGTATGCATATGCATACAGTATGCAGAACTGTATGGCTCAGATATGCAGAATTGTATGCATATGCATACAGTATGCAGAACTGTATGGCTCAGATATGCAGAACTGTATGCATATGCATACAGTATGCAGAACTGTATGGCTCTTCTCCCTGCCATTTTCAAATGATGCTCTGTGACTCCTTGATACAGTTAAAGAAATTTTGGCTCTGCAGAGCAGATTATTTTACTTCACTCAATACATGTATTTACTTCTTAATGACCTAAGGATATACCATCCAGTAAATGTAATGGTCAAGCTTGTTGTTAATAGAGATCTATAGGTGTGGTACATGGGCAAGAAAACCAACATGAAATCTCTTCTTTTTTTTTTTCTAAAATCTCTTCTAATTATTTAGGATAAGATACTTCTGTAGCAAGGTTAGAAATGGATTATCTTAACTATTTTTAAAATGTAACTCATATTAAACTGCAACATAAGTCCACATTTTGCACAAAGCATAAACAATGACAATGAAATTCTAGATTATTAAGGAAAAAGTTTCTTCCATTTGGCCAACTGAGCATGCTCGCATTCTCTCTTCAGCAAATGTTTATGGAGTACCTGTTAGGTGTTAGCACTGAGCTGGGAGCTGGGATATAAAGAATTGTAAGATAATCTTTCTGCCCTAAGGAGGTCACATGGCCTTAGTGAGTGAGGCAAATGGGCAGGTCTGATACAGTGAGCTAAGGGTTGAGGTAAACACCGAGTGCAAGAGGAACCCACGCTTGGCCCTCAGCTGCTTGATTCTGGATGCAGTCACTGTACTGACTCCATGTGGCAGCACTGTCCTATAGTCCTGGCCAAATTCCTGCTGCTTGATAGGAGAGTCTGGAATGGAAAGATACATTGTCACCAGTAGTCAGAGTCTGCCACTTTATTTGTTGAATTACAGTGTCATCAGTGGGTACATTGCTGGAAACTTAAAATTCATTACTTAAAACATAGCCTACTGTGATCAATCTGCTATATATATGAGTATTTATTTTTATTTTTTCACATTTATTTATATTTATTTATTATTGAATCAATTGATTATACATATTTTGGGGGTTCAATGTTGACATATGTTGATCAAATCAATTTTATTAGCATGTATATTATTACAAATCGTACTTATTCTTTATGCCCCTTATCCAATCTCTCCTCATCTCCTTCCCCTCCTCCCTCCCACCTCTGATAAGCCTAGATTTCTTCTCTCCTTCTAAAAAAGTAACAGTTACTTTGTTGATCTTTTGCCTAGATGATCTGTCCAGTGCTGAGAGAGGTGTGTTCAGGTCCCCCACTATTATCGTACAGTAGATGCTTCTTCTGTTACTCTGGAATGGGCTTTGTGGAGAAAGACATCCTCTTCTTTTCTTAGGTCTTCTCTGGTGACTATCCCTGTGTCAATGCATTTGAGTGGCTGGTGGGCCATCTGCACAGTGGCTGTGGCATCTAGCCCCTTTTGTGGCAGCTGTGGCTATTGTGGTAGCTGTGGTGGGCCACCTACATGGAAGTGGTGTTTTTGGCATGCTCCTTGCCTGGTTGCAGGAGGAGGGGCCAGTCCCTGGCTCCATACCTCAGGACCCCAGGTGGGCCCTGTGGCAGTGGTGGCATGCCTGGATGTGGGAGGAGGGGTTGGTCCCCACTTCATGCTGCAGGACCCTGGGTGGGTCCCATGACAGTGGCAATGTGCCTGGTTGCAGGAGGAGGGGTCGGTCCCTGGCTCCATCTATTTTTACATTCTAAGATGTTGTTGCAGAGCAGTTGGGTGGGAGGGGGAGAGGGGAAGGGGGAAGGAAAGAGGGTGGGAGAAGGAGGAAGGAGGGGTGTGATTGAGGCCATGGCACCCCCCTCATTCCTGCATGTGAGACCAGGGGGCTTCCAGTGGTGGCTTGGTCATCTTTAGGCTGGTTGTGGGTGTTGGGGGGGTGTTGCTGAGGCCCTTGGTCTCCCATCACCCTGGCTCAGGAACCTGGGGAACTTCCTGTGGTTGCTTGGTGGTTGTTGCTGGGCTGGGTGCAGGTATCAGGGGGGTGTGGCCAATGCCCTCGGCCCTGCCCCCCCAGCTTGGGAGCCTGGGGCACTTCCTAAAGTGGCTTGGTGGTCATTGCTGGGCTGGTTGTGGGTACTGGGGGGCATGGCTGAGGCCCCTGGCCTTCCCCGCTCCCTGGCTTGGGAGCCCAGAGGGCGTCAGGTCCTTCTAGGTTTTATAGGTGTTCTTTGGTGAAGTGAGACCTTTACTAGTCAATATCAAACTTTTTCTCTGATCTGTGGGTATTTTGTTTTTTGTTTTAGTTCTGTGTTGGATTGTTTGCTGTTTCCACTACTTAAACTCTACACTGGTTCTAATTTGTTGTCCTTTGCTTACTTCTAAAATGGGGGAACTTCCTGTGGGGACCAGCACTTGAGTCCCGTGGTTGAGCTAAATTGCTGCTTTGCTTCTGATTCTCTGGGGAAGGCTTTTTGTTCAGCTCAGGTTTTAATGGTTGACTTTGTAGGTACTTCTGGGTCTTGCGAGGTCTGGCACACCTGGGTTGTGTGGAAACTCTTGTCTGGACCTGAGTCTTTTCAGCAGACTGCATCCCCTGCAGTTCTATATTACTGACCAGTCTACAATGAGTGGGCCTGTGCCGACTGGGGGGTAGATCAGCTGTCCTTGCTGTGCCCCAGCGTTCTCCTGATGGGCCCATATCCCCCATCACCCACGCTCCAAACACGTCCCATGGGACAGGCTGTGTGCTAGTCCCTTGCAATGACATCACTCAGATGAGTGGCTCCTTTTTTCAGTTTTTGTGGCTCCTTGCTCATATGTGTGTCCACAGGAACCCTGTTAGTGGTCTTGCTGGCCTGAGGGCTACCAAGGCCCTCTTCTCCCCTGCTGCCTCCAAGCAATTTCATAGGAAGGGCACAGCTATGGCTTTTGCCAGCTCTTGCTCCATGTGCTCAGTAGCTCCAGCCTTGGAGTGGCTGGGATTGGAAATGGTAGGAGTGATCCTTTCTTTCTCTCAGCGTAGTTTCTCCTGCCTTCATGTACTCCGTAGGTCTCTCCTCCTCTTCCCCTGAGCTCTAGTGCCCCCAGCTTGGCTCTTGTTGCTTTTTAACAGTTGTAAATTGGTTGATTTGTGAGAGAGAGTGATGCTGGGGACCGTCTATTCTGCCATCTTGACCAGAAGCCCCTATAAGAGTATTTTTTAAAGTTATATATGTAGCGTTCCTTTTGCTTGTCTTTTGTCTGAAAGGCTCACAATAGATACTTCCAAAATTATTTGCAAAGAAAGTTTAGGAAGTGACTTTTCTCTTAATGACATAATAAACAATATTGTCTTAAACTCTAGCAAAGAAGCAGATCCACAATGAATTGTTTCAGGTGAATAATATACAAATAAAAAATAACCCCAAGGCTTTGTCTTTTAAGTTAAATGAAAATATTCTTGGTGTTTAATTATATATAATTAATCATTAAAATCAATTTTTTTTCCTTTTTGTCTTTTTTCGTGACCGGTAACGGGATCGCAACCCTCGGTGTCGCGCCTGCACCACGCTCAACCAGTGAGCGGACCGGTCTCTACATGGGATCCGAACCCTCAGCGGGAGCGCCGCCACACTCCCAAGTGCCACACTCTACCGAGTGCGCCACCAGGCTGGCCCTAAAATCAATTTTAAAACTTTTTTGAAAACAAGTGCTTTCGGGCCAGCCTGGTGGCGCACTGGAGAATGCGCCGCTTGGGAGCGCGGCGGCACTCCCGCCAAGGGTTCGGATTCCATGTGGAGACCGGTTCCCGCTCACTGGCTGAGCGTGGTGCGGGCGCAACACCGAGGGTTGCGATTCCGTTGCCGGTCAGTAAAAAAGACAAAAAGGAAAAAAAAAAAAGAAAAGAAAACAAGTGCTTTCGATTGAAATTTCCTATAGCAACATCCTGGAAATTCTCAGGCAAGAACACTTTCTTGCTTGTTTAATGACCTCTGTTTCATATTAGGACTAAGTCGGTGGTTTTATACAGCATTAAAGATTAGGTTACCTAGGGAAGAATGAGCTAATCTTATGTATTATGCTTACTGGTGGATTTTGTTCTTTCAAAGTATCAATTCTGTATCATACTGTTGATTTGGCATAGCTCTGAAATGCTTATAGTAAATTTCTTTATTAATGTTTTAACATATTCTTGACCTATGAGGCCATTGAAGCATAGAGTCTTGAAAAGGAAAAAACAATAACCCCTCCTCTGTAGAGCTCACGCAGCCTTCTGTAGGGTCCCCAGAAGAGCTAGAAATATCCATCAATTGGAACACTCCATGTATTCTTCTGGTTTTTTTTTTTTAAGTTTAAAGATCTTAATTGGCTTTATTGCAACTTTAGAATTGGAAAACCATAAAATAGAGTTTTTCCACTCCTTGTATTCTGAGTCTCAGATTTTGAACTTTGTTGAGACACAGCTTCCCCCTTCCTCAGTGCTGGAAAGATAGGATTAAAAACATATGCAAAATATTAGAACAGCAAAGAATTGTATACATACAAGTGTATATGTTTGTTGGGGTTGCTAGGATGAATACAGGGATTATCAGTTAGCTTCTGACAAGGGTCTTTAAATTGAGTCTAGTTGCTAACTGTAATGAACATGAGCACTTGTAGCATTCTAAATTACTAAGAACATTTCACCCCCAAAATTATGATTGAAGGTAAATCAGTTTCCTGATGGTATGTCAGAAATGGGGCTGTGATGTAAAATTTTGTGGAGGGAATTCTATCTAGCAGTTCAAAGGAACACGATAGTGTGCATCCTGAGTTTTGCCACAGAATTATCAATAATGTTGATTTCCTCTCCATAGCTCACTTCTCTTTCTCTGTAAATAATGGTCATAATATCTCATTGCAAAGGGACCATCTGATGACAAGGTTATGTCCAAAGGAAGAGATAATTAACCTTATGGTTTTTTTTTTTTTTTGGAGAAATATTATACTGTTATTTTTTCCATTTAGTCTTTATAAGTGGAAATACTAACAATATCCCCCAACCTCTGGCAAAGAAAAATAGGTCTATAGGGAATTATATCCTTATATTTTCACAACAGCTGTGTGATAATATTAAGCTATTAGTGTACTTGATATTTGTCAAATTGCCTTTTTTTTTTTCCTTTTTATCTTTTTTACTATTTTTTTTTTTCCTTTTTGTCTTTTTTACTGACCGGTAACGGGATCGCAACCCTCGGTGTCGCGCCCGTACCTGGGACCGGCAACGGGATCACAACCCTTGGTGTTGCACCCGCACTGCGCTCAGCCAGTGAGCGGGAACTGGTCTCCACATGGGATCCGAACCCTCAGCGGGAGCGCCACTGCACTCCCAAGCGGCGCACTTCTACCGGGCCGGCCCTCAAATTGCCTTTCAGTGAAGAGAATCTTAACTCATTTTCATAGAAAGTATAAAACCTTCTTTTTAAAAATTTTGTCAGCTGGCCAGCATAGGGATTGAAGCCTGGACCTTGGTGTCATTAGCACCACACTCTAACCAACTGAGCTAACTGGCCAACCCATAACCTTCTTAAAAACTGAGCTTTTTCCTTCTGATAAATTTATATTAGAGGTACGGTTATATCTTGGAGAGATTATTTAGTTTATATCTAGGTAAAAAAATCTCAGCCCCAGCTCCAAACTCACTGGCTTTGTAACTTTGGCCAATTCAGTTAACCAGTCTAACCTGTCTTCTTCAGGTTTGTTGTGAAAATTAATAGCAATAAGATAAAGGTGTCAGGGTGCTGTGGACTGAACTGTGCCTCCCCAAAGTTTATATGCTGAAGCCCTAACCCCCAGTGTGATGGTATTTGGAGATGGGGGCTTTTGGAGGTAATTAGGTTTAGACAAGTTTATGAGGGTGGGGCCCTCATGATGGGTTTAGCACTCTTATAAGAGGAGACACTGGAGAGCTGTCCCCCTCCCTTACCCTCTCCTCTCTCCCCTCTCCTCTCTTCTGTCTCTGCCATGCAAGGACATAGCTTCCTCTCTGCAAGGCAGGAAGAGGGCCCTCACCAGGGCCCAACTATGCTGGCACCCTGATCTCAGACTTCCAGCCTCCATAACTGTGAGAAAATTAATTTCTGTTGTTTAAGACATCCAGTCTATGGCTTTTGATTATGGCAGTCCAAGCTAAGACACAGAACCAGGCACATAGTAAGCCTGCAACACATGTTATACTATTATACTTAACAGGTACTCATCAGGCTGCCCTAGAAGGAAGAAATGCACTCTCTGTTCTTGAGGTAGCAACAGTTTATGTAGATTTAAGTTTCCTTGACCCTAATTCAAAAGAGACTATACCTCCATGTAACCCTTATTTAGGTTTCTTTGGCCTTTTCAATCCTGAGCTCCTCTTTTCTCTGCAGGGATGCTTATTGACTATTTTTGGTGGCAAGTCCACTGACGGATTGCCTATTTTTACACTAATGACCATGAAGTTATTTCACTGATGCCATCAGGAAGCAACCTTATTCATTTTATCCTTTTTTTGAGTTGATATTGATAGGGGAAAAGAAGTGGAAAGGAGCCAGCCTTTGCTTCAGTTTTGTGATGTGGAAAGTCCTAAATATAATAGGATTAGAGATGAGAGTATGATAATTTATATGGCCCCTTTACCTAAGGAGCTAAATTTACAAATTTTTTTTAGCAAGTGTAAGCTAAGAAAGTGAATTAAAGGGCATCAGACTGTAATATTTCAGAGCATTACCTCCAGGCAGAAGATATTTTTCCTTTTGAAAATAGAAGATTGTGAGAAAAAAGTTGGATGTAAAAAGTTTTCCATAAGACAGAGGTGCAATTTTTATTATTATAAGAAGATATATTAGATATATTTGTTTATCATCTCTTTGCCTCCACTAGAATATAAGCTTTGTTGAGGGCAAGGATCATTGTTAATTTATTTGCTCTTGTATCCCAAACACCTAGAACTGTAAGTATACCATAAATATTTGCTGAATGAATGAAAGCATAAGCAGGGCATGAGAATTATTTTTCTGTAGGGCTGGCCAGTTACTCAGCTGGTTAGAGTATGGTGTTATATAACACAAAGGCCAAGTGTTTGGATCCCCAGCCAGCTGCCAAAAACAAGAATTATTTTTCTACCAGAGATTCATTAAAAAATATTGTTCAGGTGGGAAGTAAGAGGTGAAGACATTCTGCAAACACAATAGCCTAACTAGCCAATAGGTGTATTCACATCCCAGTGGAATGAATGTCATGTGAGAGAAGAAAAGATATTCTCTAAAATCATGGGCATCTATCTCAGCTTAGAATAACATTTTAGGAGAAAGAGCAGAAAGATCAAAGAAATCTTTGAAGAGCATCGAGAGAGTCAGTGAAATTGTGGGGATTCACTTGTGCTTTGGAGAGTGTGAAGCCATTATAATGGTTGCAACTTCAGTAATAACAAGGTAAGCCTAAAAGTTGTTGGGTCTTGGACTACAACATGGTAATTATCAAATTGCCTTTTTATTTTAACTGTTCATTGCCCTGGCTGCCCTTGAACTTCAGCCCAAAGCTCTCTCTGCAGTGTTGTCAGTGTGCTCACATAAGGCTTTGCCTCTGCAGATGACCATGGGTGTTCCCCATGCCCCTCTCTCCATGGAAAAGGAGAAAAAGACAATGCCATCTCAGAGATCGGAAATCTCCCAGAAAGAACCCTTGCAGCTGGAATCAAATTTCTTGTTATTTCTGAAACTGGAATCTGTAATAATTAGAGAATGCTGAAGGATAATGGGCTCCTGCTGCTCACCAAACACTCAGACAAAAAGAGCACCTCGGGGCCGAGCAGAAACCAAGTCTTTCCACAAAGCACTGGGTTTCTGAACACATACTGTAATCATTTCGTGACTAGGAGCTCATGGCCATGGCTTTGTGGGGTTTTCCCCAGTTTAAAGGTCTTGATTTGGCCACTTCCTTTCTTTTTTGTGCTTGAAACATGTGTGATGTCTGCTGCTTCAAAGAGGAGCTTGAGGTCCCATTACATTTCTGGTATCTTGTACCCACTGTCGGCCCAGTTCTCCCATCTAGTCTGTTTTGTGTTTCCAATGAGTGAACAGTCAATGTTGGTGAGAGGAACGTCATCCCTATGAGCACCTTCAACATCGGGTTCAAAAGTACAATCACGACCTGCCCTCTCGTTCTTGAAATATGTGCTCAGCTCTTTCAAACCTCCTGCGTCCTTATCGGTCATCACCAATTAGAAATCACTGAATCCTTTCCCTAGAGTAGTCAGAGGCGGCCCGTTTACAGTAATTTAGGCATCAGTGTCAGTTGGAAAGGTACATTATTCAGGCTACTTTGGCTGCAAGTGACAGAAATCCAATGCAGGCTGGCTTAAATAAAAAAGGAACTTACTGGCTCCTATAACTGAAAAGTCAGGCAGAGCTGGATCTCAAATGGTGTCAGGAACTTTTTCTCTGATTTTTGCCTCTGTGTTGGGTGCAAGCTTTTACCACGTGGCAGCAAGATAACTCCAGGTTTTCACTGGCCTAGTAGCTCAAGATTGTGAGGAAACACATACTTTTGTACCAGTAGAATAGCAAAAGTCCCCAGGTGGATGCTGAAAGGCATTCCATGTGACGTGCGTGTCACGAGCCCATTGCTGAGGCAGTTGTACCCTGCTGCATGGATTTCTCAGATTGGGTCTGCGCATGTGCTTGACCTTGGGGGTGGGAGTGGGGCAGTCAGACTCTACCAAGTCTTAACGATCAAAGCAGGCTTACTATAGAAGAGGAGAGAGGATTTTTCTTAAGGGAGGGAATGCTGGTAAGACAGAACACTGCATGCCCCTAGAAATGAGGTGTTCCTCTGCTACTTCTAGTCAGCATGTTTTGGGTGGTCCAGCCTATGACCCTGGCCTCTGTGATTACCGCAGAGCCCAGAAAATAGTGGCAGAAGAACAAAGAGCCGGTAGGTAATAATGCATTCTTACACCAAATAGGGCTCAAGATGAGGGGTGGTCTTGAGGAACAGCAGGTGGGAGGGATGGCCACACCTAACAAAGGTAGCCCAGTCCAGAGCACCAAGGACACTCCCAGCTGTGGCATTTAGAGGAAGAGCTAACGATGATTGGAGGTTTTGCACATGATTCTAGACAGAGGCCTTCTAGTTAATGTGTACTTATTCTTCAGTACTTGGCTCCAAAACCCTTTCCTCTGGGAAGCTTTCTCTGGACTTCACTTGCTAAGTGTAGGTCAGACCCTCTGACAGTGAGCTCTCATCTAATACCTTGAGTTCTTCCATCACAGCACTTTTTACAGTTGTTTTATATAATCATATTTAAATCAAAAGTATTTGTGATTATTTGATTAAGATCTTGCTCCTGCAGTAGGAGGCTAACTCCACAAGGTTAGGGACTCTATTAGTTTTGTTTCTTGTTTTTTGTATTTTTTGGCAGCTGGCCAGTATGGAGATCTGAACCCTTGACCTTGGGACTCTATCAGTTTTACCTACTATTGAACAGCCAGTATTTAGCCCAGTGCCTACCACATTGACAATCAGACAGTACCTGTTTTTTTAGATGAATAAATGATACGTAGGTTCTGGTAATAGCAACTGGTTTTAGTATGAAAATGTAACAAACTGCCTCCTTTTCTTGTGTCATACAGTTTAACTTTTCCACATCTTTCCTCAATTGGCCGAATTAATGAGATGCTATTATAGATAACCCAGATAACCAAAAAGAAGCTGCCGACTGGATAATCAGCCTCCTAATAATCAGGAGCCCCCTTTTACTGTGTGTGAAATTTAAATGAAAAATATGATCTATCTGGAATATAGTTGAGAACTATAGGAATCTTTGAGCTTAATGAAAGTTCTTGGCAGAAAACCAGGTCATGTCACTTCTGAATATTATTATTAACCCTGGATTCCTCTTGTAACCTCTAACTGTGTTGAAGTAAGTTTAGGACTAGAAATGAATGCTTAAATCCTATTGCTTTGTTTAAAACCTGTTGGACGGTAATTTCAAGACTCAAGTATTACCCGTACACACATGTATGCCTGTGCTTTGTATATGCCCAGCACTTTTCAATAGGCATTGTGGTCACAAGTTTACATTTCAACCTCCTCTGGTATGAGCAACTGCAAGGTAGGGATTATTCAATTATTCAATTATTTGAAAGAATCAAAATTATTTGATAAAATTTATTTTTAAGTGGGTTCATAGATAAAAGCATTCTGAAACCTTTGTTAAATAGCTCTGAATTAATAAGAAAAGAAGCCATTGGAAAAACTATGTTTTATATCTTTTTTTCCCCCTAGTGTACTATTAGATCTTCATGATGCTATGTTTAGTATGATTTGCCTGGTTCCACTGGGCATTGCAATAATTCAGATTCTGGTTTGGAGCCCATTCTCAGTCAGAAACAAGACAGAGTACACAGAGACTTTTTAAGGCCAACACCAGATATTACGGGATTCAAACAAAAGTTCGGGTGTTTGTCTGTTCTTATAGAGGTTACATTGTGCCAGAAAGCAAAACTGTTCTTTTTAACCTTTAATTTGTTTAGAAAACAAAACAAAAAAAATTCCAACAAGTATTAGGGCTTTTTGACTCTCTAATTAGAAAGTTATATATGAGTTAAGGTCTCTCTGGTGGTTGTTTCCAAGTGATCTTGTAGCCTGGACATTCCTGTAACTCTTCACCAATGACTTGCTCTGTGAGTTGCTTTGGGTTTTCCAGAGCCCACTTAGCTGTGCATACCACCAGGGATGGGGAAAAGGGAGATGTTGGTCAAAGAGTTCAAGATTTCAGCTACACAGGAGGAATAAGTTTAGTGATATATTGCCCAGCATGGTGACCATAGTTAATAATAATTTTAAACATTCTCAGTACCAAAAAATGATAAGGAGGTAAGGTGATAGATATGTCAATTAGCTTGATTTAATCTTTTCACATTGTATATATACATCAAAACATCACATTGTACTCCATAAATATATACAATTATTTGTCAATTAAAGAAAGTAATTAATTTAAAAATATAGTAGAGAAGGTCAGATTTGGTAAATTCCGGGGCTAGGATAAGAAAATTCAAATAACCTAGATTTATGTGGCTCACTGTCTTAGAAGGGTGCTTTTGGTTATCAAGAAACAGGAAGTCAATTTACATGATGTTAAGAGAAGTTTTTTGGAAGGATATGGGAGGCAAACTTGTAGGCGTCTAGGAACAGAAAGTTAGAGGTGAGCCTTACAAGGACTAGAGTGGGAAGGGCGGGAACTGAGGGGCTTGCTCTGTCTCTGACATTTCTTCTCCACTATTCTCTCTTTGCATCTCCCTCTGTCAACCAGCTAAGCCAGACTTTTCACCCACCTTCGTCTAACTCAAACTCTACAAGTATGTGCCTGTTCAGATTTTCTCATCCATGAATGACAGTCAGCTCAGCATGAGACACATGTGCACATGGGCATGCTAAAAATGCTTAACAATGCACTCTTTAAAAAACCTTATACACATTTACACATATGTAACTTTATGATGAATTTTATTGATAAAAGGGATGTGTAGAACATGATTTATAAGTAACAATGAAATATATACTGTACTCTTTATTGTAAATTCCATACACCTATAATTCCAGTGTGATTTGCTCTTTCTTACAAATCACACTGTAAGTTTTTTATAATTCACAACAATAGAGTCACGAAATCAAGATGGTGAATAGTAACACCAAGGTCAAGCGTTCAGTTCTCCGTACTGGCCAGCTGCCAAACATAAATAAATATATGAAAAGACTATGAATAAATGCTTGATTACTACTTAGTTCAACAAAGAAGTCACTCTTGTCATTGACCAAGGAGTTTAGTTCCAATGTTGTTTTACATTTTTGTTCATGTTAACAAGCATGACAAAAGCGAAACTGTAAGGACCCACCTCAGAACTCCACTTGGCCACCAGCAATGTGAGTGACTTCTTTGCTGAATTGAGCAATAGGTTTTGAAAACGGGAAGAATATTCCCTTAATTTTTGGTGCTCTTCACAGTGTAATGACTATAGACATGATAGTTTTGAGTTTTATCTGTTCTATTAACATTTTTCTTATTACTTTCTTAAGTCTAGACCAGGGGTTGGCAAACTATGGCTTGTGGGCCATATCCAGCCTGTGGCCTGTTTTCATACAGCCTGAGATGTGACAACCAGAGAAGGCTAGGTGACAGAGACCGTATGTGGCTCACCAAGTCTAAAAGATCTTCTGGCTCTTTACCAAAACGTCTGTTGACTCCTGGTCTAGACAATTAACAAAACAAAACAATAATTTATACTGATTTCCATAGTGTAAATACTTCCATTATGGCCAATTTCAAGCTATCAGTGTGATATCACCAAACACATTTGGGAAGAAAAGAGAAGTAGCATTCCATTGTAAAATACTTCCACTACACAGGTGCAACAGACATTAATAACCCTAAGAGCATAAATAATAGTAAAATGTAATAAAATAGGAAGTCATGAGTTTTGAGTATTTATCACTTTTGTTTATAATTTATTTAATTGTAAATTTGTATATTAAGTTTTAATAATGGCTGTGTTTAAAAACCAGCTTGAGGGCCGGCCCGGTGGCGCACTGCTACAGTGCGCCGCTTGGGAGCGCGACGGTGCTCCCGCCGAGGGTTCGGGTCCCACATACAGACCGGCTGCTCACTGGCTGAGCGAGGTGCGGGCGCAACGCCGAGGGTTGCGATCCCGTTGCTGGTCCCGGTCTGGTACGGGCGTGACACTGAGGGTTGCGATCCGTTGCCGGTCACGGAAAAAGACAAAAAAGAAAAAAAAAAACAGCTTGAGAAATTCCTGAAAAGTTAACAGTTGGCTCTCACCAGCTGGTATGAGCAGGCTCCAGCTCACCACTGGGTGTACATCACAAGAGTTCTCACTGGGTTGCTGCTTGTTGGTCTGTGGGTGGGTATGTTTAATAAGAAGGGAGTGTAGGTGGAGTAGGTCTGATACATATTCTGAGTTCTCTGATCCAAGCCAAGGTGTTGTAGTAGAGAGCACCAATGGTACATTTCCCAAATTTCTTTTCACTTTGCTTTCCCTGAAATCAACAAAGTTTTCCTCTCAGAGCCTGGAGTTGGGGAAAGGCAGGGATGATGATAGTGACTATCTTCCAGAGAGGTCTACTAATCATAAATTTACACTCAATCCTAAGACGGGAGCTTAAGAGTGTGAAGAAATTTGGATTTGTGCAACACAAATGGTAGATTTAATCAACTATATCAATATTACATTAAATACAGATGGTCTAAACACACCAGTTAAAAGACAGAAATTGTTATATTGGATAAAAAAGTAAGATTCAACTACATGCTATGTACAAAAACCTCACTTTAAATATAAAGATGTAGGGCCGGCCCGGTGGCGCACTGCTACAGTGCGCCGCTTGGGAG